>NC_057768.1:14243948-14335070 GCF_010389155.1 Erigeron canadensis | reverse complement strand
AGATCGATGGTGACATCGATAATCGTAGAATAATTTGACAACTTTGGAATTTAACCTTCAGCTGTGAAATTAATGAACGTGCGACATAGGCAAATCGTAAGAGAGGGTGAAAACCCCAACCAAAAGTTGGCGTGAAAGCCAAAAGGTGAAAACTTGTTCCACGTTGCTATGTATGATGCTGAATATCCTTTGAGATCCGACAAATTGAAATCCTTAGAAACTAAGTTGCCATTGGCTAACGCCACTTCGACGCTCAGTCAGTATCATCATTTTGAAGAATAAACAAATAAATAATAAATGCATAAATAAAAAAAGATTTAGAAATCATACCTGATTTTGTCAATGAGACAAATTATTAGACATGATATAGTTTAAGGTGGATGGCGTTCCAAGCTCTTGGAACTAATTTACCTTCTATCTTGTAACCAATATGATCATTTACCAGCTTCTTCCTCGATCAAATAAGGTCCTTCCATTTCGGGTTCAATTTCCCATCAGGCTTGATCAAAGCTTTCTTTAACACCAAATCCCCAACTTGAAATCGTCTTAATTTTAAATTCTTATTATAAGACTTGGCGATTTGTTGTTGAAATCGTCTCGTAATTCATCTAGAGCTTCAAGCTTTCAAACATTAATTCTTTGTTTTTCTTAAGTCAATAGACTTATCCTAGCAAATGGTAAGTCCATTTCAGTGGGCAATACTGCTTCTGCTCCAAAAAAGCGAAAATGGGGTTTGCCCAGTTGCATTTTAGAGGTTGTGCGATCAGCCATAAGACAAATGGTAACTCTTCAGCCCATTTTCTTTGGCCTGTCCCAGTCTTTTCTTTAGATTGTTCATAATAATCTTATTACTTGACTCCGCTTGACCATTGGCTTGAGGATGAACAGGGGTAGAAGTGATCATCTTGATTCCCCATCTTTCACAGAAATTGTGGTTTTCTTTCCAATAAATTGTGAACCATTGTCACAAATTATCTCTGCTGGACCCCAAATCTGGTCAATATATTCCTTTGATGAAGGATATAACATGAGACTCCCGGATCTTGAAATATGCTTCAGCTTCAATCCATTTTGAAAAATAATTTGTCATTGCCAAAAAATATTTCTTCCCCACTGAAGATTCTGTCATTGGTCCTACAATATCCATTTCCCACTTCATGAATGGCCATGGTGACAAAACTGGATACATAGGTTCAGCTGGTTGATGATGAATGTTGCTATGTCTTTGACAAGCATCACACTTCCTAGCATAATCTTCAGCATCTTGTTTCATGGTTGGCCAATAATAACCAGTCCTTAAGATTTTGAATGTAAGGATCTTCAGCTGTGTGGTTCCCACATTTTCCTTCGTGAATATCTTTAAGAACCTCTTTGATCTCGGTTCCTCTAAACACCTATGATATGGTCCTGCAAGAGACTTACTATACAAGATACCATTTATCATAGAATAATGTGCAGTTTTCATTCGAAAAGCCTTGGGTTTCATCCTTAGGAATTTCCCATTGCTTATATATTCCTTTATAGGTGTCATCCATGAAGTTTGATTGTTTTCAGATTCTCCAATTTCACTATCTTGAATAGCTAAAGTTTTATGAGACTCTTTATCTATGGCAGGATATAGAACATGAACTATAGGAATACTAGTTTCAGACGACATCTTAAATGTTGAACCTAGGTTTGCTAAGGCATCAGCTTCAACATTTTCTTCTCTAGGTACTTGTTCTATATCGAATAAGTCAAAATTTCAGCTAATTTTTTAACTATATCTAGATATTGCATTAATTTTTCTCTTTCGCAGCGTATGATCCATTAAAATGATTTGCTAAAAGTAATGAATCTACATATACTTTAAGGTCCTAATATTCATATCTTTAGCCAATTGCATACCAGAAATTAAAGCTTCGTATTCTGCTTCATTATTAGTAGCTATGAAATGACAACTTACTGCTTGGGGTATGATATCCCCTGTGGCGATTTTAGTACGATACCTAATCCTATTCCTTTAACATTAGCAGCACTATCAGTATATAGGATCCATTTTTCAGTTGCTTCTTCTAGCATTTTAACTTCTAAGTCCACTTCTTGTTGGAAGTCAGTACTAAAATCAGCCACAAAATCAGCTAAAGCTTGAGATTTTATAGCATTTCTAGGTTCATATACTAAGTTAAAGGCACTTAATTTTACAGACCATTTAGCCATTCTTCGTGATACTTCAGTTTTCTAAGCACACATTATAGGGTAATTTGTCCTAACATGTATAACATGCGTTTCAAAATAATGTCTAAGTTTAGTAGATGCCATGACTAATGCAAGTATGAGTTTTCAAGTTGAGAGTACCTGGTTTCAGCATCAATTAAACTTTTACTTACGTAGTAGATGGGATTCTGTATGCCTTCAGATTCCTTTACAAGAACTGCGCTTACTGCATTTGATGATACTGCCATGTAAAGATATAAAGGCTCACCATCTTCAGGCTTCATCAGCAGCGGAGGGGTTGATAAGTACTTTTTTAATTCCTGAAAGGCCTCTTCTGCTTTTCACCCAATTCAAATTTCTTATTCTTTTCAAAATAGTAAAATTCTTTGCATCATCTGAGGATCTTGAAATGAATCTGTTGAGAGCTGCTAATCTGCCAGTTAATCTTTGGATGTCTTTAGCATTCGACGGAGACTTAATTTAATATTGCTTTTTTGCTCCGGTGTAACAACCCTCAATTTCAATTAGGATAATTTACTTGGACTTATCTAGGTCCTTATCCCTAGAGTTTATTAAGAGAATCGACCTTCTAGACATTCAAGCATAGCGATAATTGCCCCCTAGTACAGTGAAATGCCATAAACAATAACTATAATTATTCAATACGATCTCAAGTTACAGATATTAGTTCTAATTGAACTTGACAAAATGCCAATGAACCAAAAATTGAATCTCGAGAAGTTAAGTTATATAAATAATAAGGTAAGACTCACAAGTTGTGATAACAATCATAAATCTTCACAAAGGACCAACAATTCAAACGCCAAACTAATTGAGTACATTTGAACACAAAGATATAATGACCATCTTGAAAATAGATTTATAAACTATTATGTACATAATAGTAAGCTTGAATAATAATAAGTACATAAATATATTGCAACATTTGAATAAGTCTTCCAATTAAAGATATGCACACAACTTAAACTTATTATACATATAAACTCTTATAAAATCCACCAATCAACATACAACTAACCCACTTATTCTTACACTCACACATAAAATACATCACATATACATATACATACATACAAACACTAGTTAGGACTTAAACCAACACAAACCACTTGGGTTAACCAATGAGTTCACTCCTAACCCACTACACCACTCCATTAGACCAATAGGCATCCTCCTAACTCCTTTTCCTCTCTCTCCCACGTCCATACATCTGCACACACCACCCACACCTTTCATTCTTGAAAACACAACACACACTCCTCCCAAAAACTCTCTCTCAACTATCTCCACCTCCTTCTCCATTTTCAGATTTCTCCAAGGCAAAATGGAGCTTGAAACTAACTAATCTAGTGTAATAATAAGTTCCATTGATCATCCAACAACTAGAGTCATGTATGGTGGAAGCATGGAGTCGATTTGGAGGCAACAAGGTCACGAAATCAGCCCTCTAAGGGGCTGATCGAACAGCAGCAGAAAACAGGAGCAAACAAGTCCCATCTTCTTCCTTCCTTTTGGTTCTTGATTATCAATGGGTACCCAACATGTTCCTTTGTTTGTTCTTCATCCCTTCTTTCATTTGATAGCTTATTTTCCCTTATTTTGAGCTTGTAACAGCCAACAAACGACTCATGGGCTGCCATCAAGAACAAGACCCAACACCACATCCCATCTTGTTATTTTGATCTTCAAAGGTTGATAACTTGAACTCTTTTGATTACCACTCTTTTTACCTTTCATTTTATCACTAAATACACATTATGCATGCTATTTAAATGATGGAATAATAAGAAATAATCATAAAAAGTCTCACATAAGAGATAATAAGTTGATTGAGCTTGAAAGTGATAGATCTTAACATGCATGCTTAGATTTGCACTAGTTTTGATTGATTTTGATTTGGGGATTTGAGATGGATGGTTATGATTTTGAATTTGATATAATCTGTATATTTGATGTTAAGAGATACAAAACAAAGTAATAATTTTGTTAGTGGGAATCTAGAGGTTAAAGCAAGCAAACAACCATTGGTGGATGTATTAACCAATAAACATTCTGACAGAATTGATCTCCTGTCTTAGAACGGGTAAACTGAACATGTGAGGACATTTTCAAGAAAAACTATCAAAATAAAAGTTGTAGACAAATGAGTTAAGATTAACCTCCAACTGGAATTACTCAAAAACACTAAACCAAACGAAAGATATGATTTTTCTACTGAAACTGGTCAAAACTGTAATTTGTATGAATATTTTATAAACTTTAACAATTTTTATCTCCTAATCCATAAAGTTCCAGAGGTCATACTTGGTGGAAAGTAATTTCAATGTGTTGTGAACTTAAAATAAAATCATGGGATTTTTCTAACAATCAGAATATCAAGAACTTTTATAAAACTTCTGATGTCGCAAGCAGTGCCCATTCGGGACAGTTTGTGTTTGGATAATTTTTAAGGACACCAAACATCATCTAAAAATTCACCAAAAATTCACAAAAATACTAGATACATATAGTCACTGTGTAAAAATCATGAAGGTCCAAATAATTCGTCTTGACCCCAAAATAGTAGCTAACATTTCTTAAAATAAAGTATAAAACAGAAAATTTGTAAGTAATCTTATAAATGGCATAATGGGCTATGTAATGAACTAAGAACCATAATGGGCTAACCCGGCCCAAATAATGAACCCAAAAGGAACACAAATCAGTAGGCCCACTTGGCCCAATAAGCCTTATAGCCCAATAACCACTATGACCCATTGCACCTAACCCAAATAAGGTAAAGCCCAATAACTAATGTAAGCCCAAAACATTTAAAAGCCCATGACACTTAAGGCCCAATTGATAATGGCCCATAACACTTAAACGAATTTCATGAGATAAGTGTAATAAAAATAAAACAAAGATAATTAAGTGAGATAGGAATAAGTAATTATGTTAACCAAGTTATATACTGATATCACAAATGCTAATTCGCGCTAAAATCGGTTACACAACAAATGATGAATAAGGATAACATAGCTTAATATGATATTTCTACATGATAACCTAAGATGCCAAGTGAAACCACAAATGAAGCCAAGTTACCAAAATCTAACAAATTATAACTACACATGTAATGAAAGTAACCCTTACACCATCAATCTCTACAACCAAAACGATGCGAGTGTTACCAATATACTTGGACCCCACAATTGATAGTAACATAATGAAAATGGCATTTCTAAGTGATGGCTTAAGATAGGAACTTACGTATATTAGTCCTATCGTAGGGATAGTCTTGGCTTGAAAAATGATGGAGGAACATAATGGATATATGGTCAAGGAAGCTATAGATGGGAAGTACCCATTTTGGATAGATGAGTATAATATGCGGCATACAAGGTGAGTCATAGCCCCCTTTCAAACTCTTTTATGTGTTTTACTTTCGGGGTGAAAACATGATAAATGAAACTACTTTCTATATATGCAATGTTTCTTGAAAGAGAGTTGTTATATGAAATGATTCTTGATATATGAGTATGAAATAAAATTGTTTCGTAGTTCATGAAAATAAAGGATTTATGTGATGAGCTTGAGTTCTGTCAAACCGCGGCGTTCGGTACACTACTATTTACTCCGAAAGTGGAGGCCTGTAGTTAGTTAGTTGCGCAACTAGGTTTCGTCCGCCCACCCAAAGCGTACCGTTGGAAGGTTGGTTGCCTTCGTGACAACCTCCACTTCTAGTCTGGCCCCCGGGTGTTCTAACTACCTAAAGATAATCGGGCGTCTCCATGGCACGACCCATTATCATTATTGTCATTATTACTACGGCACTTGATTGACAGCTTGTGCTATGAATTGAATTATTGGATTGTAATCGGACTTGAATAAAATGGTAGTAGTAGTGGCTCAAGCATTTACTCATCAAAATTATGTAAATTATGCCCTTGTGGCTAAGTGAAAGGGATATTAATATTGTTGATAATTGGAAATTGTTTGGACATACGGATTGGGTATCGTCCCTCATGTGATATCTTGAAAGACGTTGAAATTGGTGATATTGAAATGATTTTGGTATGATATACGATTAATCAATTTATATACTTTTTCTCATGATGATTTGACAAATGAGAACCTGAAATTTTACTATAGATTCTCCAAGTCTTGATATGACATTATGGTATTTGGAAACTTGATAACATGATATGAAAACTTTGTCGATCATATGGTTTGGATATTTCGAAATGTAATAGTAATCAGTTTTTCTAAGTATTAAAACGGTGATGTACCAAGATTTATATAAAACCTATGCACTCACCAACTACGTTTTCGTAGTTGACACTTTTTCTTCATGCTTTTCAGGAAATAAGCTTAAGCATTGAGGATTTATATGCTTCATGAATATTTGCATTGCCCTTTGGAGTCAAAGATCAAACCTTGTGATAGGCAATGGAATCCGCCTTGATCATTGTAGTATACTACTTCATGTGCTTGTTATTTGTTTCGTGAACTTAATATTCAAGTACGGTGGACGCATTTGTACTTGGAAATTGGTTCACATGCGTGTACATTTGTAAATTCTTTTATCAAATAAAACTATGGTGAATGTTATTTATAATCCTTTGTTTTGAATACTCGACTTTCTGTACATCTCATTGTTCCGCCTTAGTTGGGGTGTTACAGAAAATGGTATCAAGAGCCAAGGTTATAGAGAACATTGGGGTTCCTACGGGAATTTCAAAACTATAGCCACTTTTCAAAACGATTTTTATAGTCGAGTCGAGCATGAGGTTAAGTGGATTAGTTTGAGCTTTAAATGGTAGGACCCTAATTAAACATAGAGTCATGAATCTATGTTTAATTATGAGAGAACCATGTAAAACTCAAACGACCACTTGGACCTATGTTCAAAAGGATTCCTTTTCAAAAAAAAAAATAAATAAATAAAAGAGATCTTTATTAAATCCGTTTTTATGAGCGTACGTGTTGCATTTAGACATTCACCTAAGCACATATAAGGATTTGAGACTTGCTTTAGTTAAGGATTATGCTAGCTTGGTAGGATTCCTCTCCTTGCACATTAGAAGTGAAACAAATCTAAGATTGAAATATATTATTTGTTGATACATGCTACTCTATGCTATAACGTGCAAACTTGGGCATGATTGATTTGATTGCAATATGAAAGTTATAAGGTACAATGTGAAGTTGTAATGTGCAATGTGAAAGCTTGTATTGTCTATGTGAAAGTTTAAAGGTGCAATGTGAAAATTTTGTGAGAAATGCATGCGTAAAAGATTTATGAATTATGATGTCGAACTTTAAGTAGCATATGCACTATAAAATAATGTGATTATCATGAAGCATGAATTTACTTCGAATATGACTTGTTTAAGTTATCGGGTGATGAGACTGATTATTTAAGAATGAACTGAAAGGGGATATAGGTATGACAAGTAATATGAAATTCTATAGCCGATATGGATATAAGAGCTTTTACTCTCTAAGTTTGGACTATTTGAAATATGGATATAAGAGCCCTTACTCTCTAAGTTTGAGCTATTGAAATTAGCGTGTGAATATTGCGATGATTATGTAGTCATGCCTTACTATTGACATACTTATTGCACCCTAAGGTTGAGCTATATAAGGGCTAGTGCGTAGATGATGTAATGACTATATAGTTGTGCCTAATTATGAGATAGTTATGATGCTCTAAGATGTGACTATTGAGAACTAGTAATCGCTTGATATGACGATAATATAGTTAGTCCTTACTATCAAGATAGATATTGTATGTTGAGATTCGATCGCTTGAGAACTAGTGATTGCCCTTGGGAAATTCATTATAAACTAGAAATTTTCTAAGTATGAAAGTTGTCATTAAGTACCCCTCCGATATTCGTTCACTCATGCTTTTTGAAACTATTCAATATCCTTTTCTTATGACACCGCTATTCATTATTTACATACGACGACGCAATATCACCTATAAAGCATCCTCTCACGAGCGTTTGACGATATACTCTAAGGATTATAGTCCCAAGATATGACGCGACTTGAAGATATCTACACACAACCTTTTTATGCGATCTGAGATGGCGCAAAACATATGGGGAATGTCAAACTAAGTCGGAGATTTACAAATGGTGAGCGGCACTAAGGCCTTATCACGATACAACGTCACCAGTCGAACACGTACCCATACATTCTAGATGACACACTGTGAGGAATGTAACCTCGAAATTTGGTGCAATATTTCTATTTTAACACGTATACGCGAACATCTATCTATATTATTTAAGTCAGTGCGGCGTATATTGACGTCATTAAAAGTTGGAGTCCAATGGGCAACATAACACATAGAAGTGATTTCTTTAACTCGCGCAAGGAGTCTGATTCGAGCCTTAATGAATCTTTTGTTTTATATTTCCTACTTGATTCATTCGAAACCAAATTCTATATCCTTGATATTCTTAATGATTCAATGTAATGATCACCATCGCTTCTCTTCAAAAGTTAGTAACCTAACAACGTACAACTCACTCACGCCACACTCGGCAATGACGAAATCAAGTAAGTAGTACTCCGCTCTCGCTGCGACATCAAGAGATGCGAATGACGTTTAGTCTTCAGTTGTCCAAAAGCGAAATGCTTGGGATAAATATATAGCATAGAAGATGCTATTGGATCATGTACATAACATAGGTTGTGGAAGATATGTTGTATGTCAATCAAAGTACAAAGAAGCAAATTTTCACAAGCGACGTTGAAGCATTCCGTTTAACTCACCTAAAGATATTAATCTGGGTTGACGTCTTATTCTTGCTACGAACTCTTACTCCTCACTTCCACGTTGAAGTTAGCCAAGTGAATTTTGACAAACTCGAGGACCAAAAATGATGGAAGCATGGTCCTTCTTCTTTTCCAAAGATTTACGATTCCCTTAATCCACGGATGACTCGACACAACACCTGAAAGTGGTGAGACCAAATAACTAACACCACCCACTCGCAACGACGTTAAGAGAAGGACTCACTCGATACAAGGAAGTTCAAGAAACTAGCGAGTCAGAGAATATAGTATAGAAGATACTATAAACTAGTATACCCAATGGAAGCGATGCCTTGGATATGGTCTACATGTGAGCGAGTGTAGAGGCAATTGAACCGAGGCCTCAAAGTGATGAAGGAATTAAAGGTCCTTTTATCCATGTAAAATGGAGCCTCGACGGAAATTAGAAGAAATTCCAAGGTTACCGTTGGAGCGAAGATGGAAAATTAAGGAGGATAAGAAGTAATATAAACCTATGTGACCCCCGCGATTTGAAGATAAATGAAAAATGGTTTGGGACTACTCTAGAGGACTAGAGTAGTTACAAGTAAGATTAGGAAATTTAGCGAATTGAAGATTGCCAAGATGTAATGGTGATTCAAGGAACCTAGTTAAGAAGGTGGCTAATGAGCTTGCTTAGGGGAGAAAGCGAGATGATACGAAAAGCAAGAAATCCCTTACATTTTTCTAGAAGAAAAATGTAAGGGGGTAATCACAACAAAAGAAGATACTCGAACATGGAGAATGAAGCGCAAGACTATACTTTATCGTTCAGGAAGAGTTATTCAGTAGCATCATTGAAAGTGATGTAGAGTAGAGAGTAAAGTAAAGGAAGGCGATTTAACCCAAAGGGTAAAGTGAGGAAATCGACGTTATCTACAAGATGTAGTTCCGGAGATATTCATCTTTATGACATTCCTCAGGTTATTCTTGAATACCACTTGGAAAACCACTATCGAAAACCAAGCTGTTTATAGAATAGATCAACTAAGCCAAGAGAAAGCGGTATACGCTCAACACACGAGTTTAGAAGCAAGGTGAGTTATGAAGGTTAACCCCTCAAGGTCAATGTTTGTAGAGAGGTAAGCTAAAATGAGATGAACCCGAGTGAGAAAAATTTTAGAACACATGGTGAACAGTCAAGAACCATTGACCCACGAAGTGGTGCGACCAAGATTAGTGAAGAACAAAAACAACATGAAATCGCTAAGTTAGTAGTGAAAGCAAATAAGGAATACAACGTTAGAAGTTAGGCACATACCACCACAACGATTAAGGAAGTTGGTCGTTGAATTAACTTTTAAGAAACTACAAACTCCGGAAAGAGCTATTTACGAAACACTGGAACGAAAGCGTGATAATGATAACATACATCTGTGATGAGTTAAGATCCAAGGATCCCTATCACTATAATCTCGCAAGTACCCCTGAGATAAACTCCAAGGACTATCGACTGCGCATGTGTCAACCATAATAACAATTATCTAGTAAGAGATGGATCCAAGTGGCAAACGGTAAGGAGTATGGTTATCCATAAGAACACGAAGGAGAAATGGAGAAAACTAGATGGTTGAGAGAAAGACGAGGCATGAAGCTTCACCTAAATTATGTTACATCGCGATTCCTACAAGCATTAGGCTAGTGTACTTGAAAAGAAGCTTAGCTTAGAAAACTAAAGGTAGATATGAGGCTTTAGAGAGCAAGGTCATTGGAAGTTTTGTGTAGGCCTGAAAGGACCCAAGAAGAAATGTCCTGATTAGGGATTCATACTAATGAGGGCTTGAAGTGTTAGTCTTGCCAAGATGGTGAGGATGTGATATGATTATTTGTGAGTATAAGGATTTTGTAAACTCTATCGCGAGGAATGCGTAGGCATAGAATAGAATTGGAAGAGGTTATACGTGCAATGTTGACAAGGAGTTTAGCCGAAAATATGTCACAAATGATAGAACTTCTACATTAAAAGGAAGAAATAAAGGTGCCATGAAATGATTTGCAAGCTAAGCAAGAGAAATGGTAACGATGCGACATGGAGAATAATAAAAAGGTGACTTTGGGAAAATAAGGGCGAAATTGAAGAACATAGGTGCGTATGAGGAACAAGATGAAATATCATCATACATTACATGACCGATTTTCCCTTGCACACCATGGGACAATAAGACGAAACTAAAACCCTAGAATGAGGAACTATGGAGATGTACCCTTGCAAATTTTGATACAACTCGGCATCCCGGATTGGCATCACCCTTGTTAAGGGGTAATCCCTTAATAAGTGATTAGTCACAAACGAAGTCAATATTTTCTAGTAGCAGCGAGCGTGTCCAACACCAAACCAAAGAAAGATAAAAGTAGGCGAGGAGCCAGTGGAGGATTCTTTATTGGGGAAATGAGTAGCCACCAACGATCGAAATTCCAACGTCTCTTACTATTTTTGTTATAACTCACGTTACGAACCGTCTACTCATTTTACACCTCCGTGTCGATATTCTTGTCATTATCCCATTACTTAACATTGATCTAGGCAAGATGGACAACCCATAATGATTTCTTACGATTAATCTCAAGTCGTCTTAAGAAGTGAGCGACAATTAAATCTCTTTTAGAGCTTCTAATCCAGGGATATTTAGGGCACCAAGGAAAAGATGGCCTCAACTATGGAGGTTAAAAAGTCCGTAAGTAACCGAAAGTCGTGATAAATACTATATGAACTCTCACATTTGTACGACTCCGTGAAGCTATCCTTATCGTCAATCTATTCATTTTATCACTGTGTGAACAAGCGAACTTCGAGGACGAAGTTGATGTTAAGGGGGTAATGATGTAACAACCCTCAATTTCCAATTAGGATAATTTACTTGGACTTATCTAGGTCCTTATCCCTAGAGGTTTATTAAGAGAATCGACCTTCTAGACATTCAAAGCATACCGATAATTGCCCCCTAGTACAGTGAAATGCCATAAACAATAACTATAATTATTCAATACGATCTCAAGTTACAGATATTAGTTCTAATTGAACTTGACAAAATGCCAATGAACCAAAAAATTGAATCTCGAGAAGTTAAGTTATATAAATAATAAGGTAAGACTCACAAGTTGTGATAACAATCATAAATCTTCACAAAGGACCAACAATTCAAACGCCAAACTAATTGACGTACATTTGAACACAAAGATATAATGACCATCTTGAAAATAGATTTATAAACTATTATGTACATAATAGTAAGCTTGAATAATAATAAGTACATAAATATATTGCAACATTTGAATAAGTCTTCAAATTAAAAGATATGCACACAACTTAAACTTATTATACATATAAACTCTTATAAAATCCACCAATCAACATACAAGTAACCCACTTATTCTTACACTCACACATAAATATACATCACATATACATATACATACATACAAACACTAGTTAGGACTTAAACCCAACACAAACCACTTGGGTTAACCAATGAGTTCACTCCTAACCCACTACACCACTCCATTAGACCAATAGGCATCCTCCTAACTCCTTTTCCTCCTCTCTCCCACGTCCATACATCTGCACACACCACCCCACACCTTTCATTCTTGAAAACACAACACACACTCCTCCCAAAAACTCTCTCTCAACTATCTCCACCTCCTTCTCCATTTTCAGATTTCTCCAAGGCAAAATGGAGCTTGAAACTAACTAATCTAGTGTAATAATAAGTTCCATTGATCATCCAACAACTAGAGTCATGTATGGTGGAAGCATGGAGTCGATTTGGAGGCAACAAGGTCACGAAATCAGCCCTCTAAGGGCTGATCGAACAGCAGCAGAAAACAGGAGCAAACAAGTCCCATCTTCTTCCTTCCTTTTGGTTCTTGATTATCAATGGGTACCCAACATGTTCCTTTGTTTGTTCTTCATCCCTTCTTTCATTTGATAGCTTATTTTCCCTTATTTTTGAGCTTGTAACAGCCAACAAACGACTCATGGGCTGCCATCAAGAACAAGACCCAACACCACATCCCATCTTGTTATTTTGATCTTCAAAGGTTGATAACTTGAACTCTTTTGATTACCACTCTTTTTACCTTTCATTTTATCACTAAATACACATTTATGCATGCATATTTAAATGATGGAATAATAAGAAATAATCATTAAAAAGTCTCACACATAAGAGATAATAAGTTGATTGAGCTTGAAAGTGATAGATCTTAACATGCATGCTTAGATTTGCACTAGTTTTGATTGATTTTGATTTGGGGATTTGAGATGGATGGTTATGATTTTGAATTTGATATAATCTATATATTTGATGTTAAGAGATACAAAACAAAGTAATAATTTTGTTAGTGGGAATCTAGAGGTTAAAGCAAGCAAACAACACCATTGGTGGAATGTATTAACCAATAAACATTCTGACAGAATTGATCTCCTGTCTTAGAACGGGTAAACTGAACATGTGAGGACATTTTCAAGAAAAACTATCAAAATAAAAGTTGTAGACAAATGAGTTAAGATTAACCTCCAACTGGAATTACTCAAAAACACTAAACCAAACGAAAGATATGATTTTTCTACTGAAACTGGTCAAAACTGTAATTTTGTATGAATATTTTATAAACTTTAACAATTTTTATCTCCTAATCCATAAATTTCCAGGAGGTCATACTTGGTGGAAAGTAATTTCAATGTGTTGTGAACTTAAAATAAAATCATGGGATTTTTCTAACAATCAGAATATCAAGAACTTTTATAAAACTTCTGATGTCGCAAGCAGTGCCCATTCGGGACAGTTTGTGTTTGGATAATTTTTAAGGACACCAAACATCATCTAAAAATTCACCAAAAATTCACAAAAATACTAGATACATATAAGTCACTGTGTAAAAATCATGAAGGTCCAAATAATTCGTCTTGACCCCAAAATAGTAGCTAACATTTCTTAAAAATAAAGTATAAAACAGAAAATTTGTAAGTAATCTTATAAATGGCATAATGGGCTATGTAATGAACTAAGAACCATAATGGGCTAACCCGGCCCAAATAATGAACCCAAAAGGAACACAAATCAGTAGGCCCACTTGGCCCAATAAGCCTTATAGCCCAATAACCACTATGACCCATTGTGCACCTAACCCAAATAAGGTAAAGCCCAATAACTAATGTAAGCCCAAAACATTTAAAAGCCCATGACACTTAAGGCCCAATTGATAATGGCCCATAACACTTAAACGAATTTCATGAGATAAGTGTAATAAAAATAAAACAAAGATAATTAAGTGAGATAGGAATAAGTAATTATGTTAACCAAGTTATATACTGATATCACAAATGCTAATTCGCGCTAAAATCGGTTACACAACAAATGATGAATAAGGATAACATAGCTTAATATGATATTTCTACATGATAACCTAAGATGCCAAGTGAAACCACAAATGAAGCCAAGTTACCAAAAATCTAACAAATTATAACTACACATGTAATGAAAGTAACCCTTACACCATCAATCTCTACAACCAAAACGATGCGAGTGTTACCAATATACTTGGACCCCACAATTGATAGTAACATAATGAAAATGGCATTTCTAAGTGATGGCTTAAGATAGGAACTTACGTATATTAGTCCTATCGTAGGGATAGTCTTGGCTTGAAAAATGATGGAGGAACATAATGGATATATGGTCAAGGAAGCTATAGATGGGAAGTACCCATTTTGGATAGATGAGGATAATATGCGGCATACCAAGGTGAGTCATAGCCCCCTTTCAAACTCTTTTATGTGTTTTACTTTCGGGGTGAAAAACATGATAAATGAAACTACTTTCTATATATACAATGTTTCTTGAAAGAGAGTTGTTATATGAAATGATTCTTGATATATGAGTATGAAATAAAATTGTTTCGTAGGTTCATGAAAATAAAGGATTTATGTGATGAGCTTGAGTTCTGTCAAACCGCTGCGTTCGGTACACTACTATTTACTCCGAAAGTGGAGGCCTGTAGTTAGTTAGTTGCGCAACTAGGTTTCGTCCGCCCACCCAAAGCGTACCGTTGGAAGGTTGGTTGCCTTCGTGACAACCTCCACTTCTAGTCTGGCCCCCGGGTGTTCTAACTACCTAAAGATAATCGGGAGTCTCCATGGCACGACCCATTATCATTATTGTCATTATTACTACGGCACTTGATTGACAGCTTGTGCTATGAATTGAATTATTGGATTGTAATCGGACTTGAATAAAATGGTAGTAGTAGTGGCTCAAGCATTTACTCATCAAAATTATGTAAATTATGCCCTTGTGGCTAAGTGAAAGGGATATTAATATTGTTGATAATTGGAAATTGTTTGGACATACGGATTGGGTATCGTCCCTCATGTGATATCTTGAAAGACGTTGAAATTGGTGATATTGAAATGATTTTGGTAACCGAATGATTTTGGTATGATATACGGTTAATCAATTTATATACTTTTTCTCTCATGATGATTTGACAAATGAGAACCTGAAATTTTACTATAGATTCTCCAAGTCTTGATATGACATTATGGTATTTGGAAACTTGATAACATGATATGAAAACTTTGTCGATCATATGGTTTGGATATTTCGAAATGTAATAGTAATCAGTTTTTCTAAGTATTAAAACGGTGATGTACCAAGATTTATATAAAAACCTATGCACTCACCAACTACGTTTTCGTAGTTGACACTTTTTCTTCATGCTTTTCAGGAAATAAGCTTAAGCATTGAGGATTTATATGCTTCATGAATATTTGCATTGCCCTTTGGAGTCAAAGATCAAACCTTGTGATAGGCAATGGAATCCGCCTTGATCATTGTAGTATACTACTTCATGTGCTTGTTATTTGTTTCGTGAACTTAATATTCAAGTACGGTGGACGCATTTGTACTTGGAAATTGGTTCACATGCGTGTACATTTGTAAATTCTTTTATCAAATAAAACTATGGTGAATGTTATTTATAATCCTTTGTTTTGAATACTCGACTTTCTGTACATCTCATTGTTCCGCCTTAGTTGGGGTGTTACATCCGGGCTAGCTTCAATTCGTCTTTTGGTGACCATATATCCTAAGAATTTTCCAGCTCCGACTCCAAAATTACACTTGGCGGGATTTAACTTCATATTGTACTTGTCTAGGATGTTGGCTACTTCAAGATCCTTTAAGTGATCTTCAGCTCTCTTGGACTTTACCACCATATCGTCTATATAGACTTCCATGGTATCCCCCAGTTGATCTTTGAACATCATATTCACTAGCCTTTGATATGTTGCACCTGCATTTTTAAGACCAAAAGGCATTGCAATATAACAATAAATACCTGTCGGTATCATGAAGGCTGTGGCTTCCTAATCTTCAGGTTCCATTTGTATCTGTTGAAATCCTGAGGAGGCATCCATGAATGTTAGCATCTCATGTCCCGAAGTTGCATCGACCATTGCATCAATATGTGGTAGTGGAAATGGATCTTTTAGACAAGCTTTGTTTAGATCAGTAAAATCTACACAAACTCTCCATTTTCCATTTTTCTTTTGTACGACCACCACGTTTGCCAGCCATTCTGGGAATTTAACTTCTCTGATCATTTTAGCCTTTAATAATCTTTCAACATCTTCCTGGATTATAGCATTTCTTTCAGGAGCAAATTTTCTTCTTTTTTGCTGAATAGGCTTGAAGCTTTTGTCGATTCTCAGCTTGTGTGCCATGACATCTCTTGATATTCCAGTCATATCTTCTTGTTTCTAAGCGAAAGTCTTCATTCTAGCTTTGAGGAAATCAGTAAATTTGACTTCCATATCTTTTGATATCTTTTTCCCTATTAAAACTTTAATGTTAGGATCTTCAGGAACCAAGATAACTTCCTTTACATCTTGCTCTTCTGGTTCGTCTACATCGAAGACCCTTTTCTGTAATTGCTATTGTGAAATTGGCTTTGCAGCTGACTTCATGCTGGATGTGTAGCATTCTCTTGCTTTTTGCTGATCTCCCTTAACAGTAACTACTCCCCAAGGTGTTGGAAGTTTAACACATTGGTGATATGTTGAAGGTACTGCCTTCATTTCATGTATCCAGGGTCTTCGCAAGAATCTGCGACACCGAATTTCTGCATTGAATTCATCCCTCCAACATAAACTGGTAATTTTATTTCACTCACTGTATATTTAGTTTCCCCACTGAATCCAATCAATGGAGAAGCCTTTCCATTGATATCTTCTTCCGAGATATCCATTCTTCGTAATGTCTCTAGCTTGATGATATTCACTGAGCTCCCATTATCTATCAAAATCATGCGAACATAATGGTTAGCGATAAAAAGAGTAATTACCAGCCCATCATGATGAGGTTCCATGATATCATCAAAATCTTCTTCAAAGGAGATAATGTCTGAGTCCAAAATTGATGCTTTCTTCACACTTCTTTCTCCTTTATCTGCTTTGCTTTGCAAGTCTTTTTGCTGCTGAATATGTTGTCCCGCACACTTCCGATCCCCCAGAGATGGTATTAATTACTTTTGCATTCGCTGGTGGGGAATCTGCTTTTTGTGTTGATTTTGGTTTGGAAAATTCCAAGCCTTCAACATCTTTGGCCTTCTTCCTTCCAAGGAGTTCTGTCAAATATCGTTTTGCTAATAAAGTGGATATTTCTCTTTTTAACATCTTGCAATCTTCGGTGATATGGCCAAAGTCTTCATGATAAGCACACCACTGGCTAGGATCTTTCTTCTTGCAGTATCCATCATTTTTATTCTGAGGCCATCTCACCTTGTCTCCAAGATCTCTAAGCGCCATTATAATGCCAGGAGTTCCTACAGAGAAACAGTATGATGCCAAAGTTGGATATTCGACCCCGTCATCTTCTTCAACGACATTGACTTGATTATCTACATGTCTTGAGTAAGGTTTGTGTCTCTGTTTAAACACCGGGGTTTCTGCCTTCTGATTTGGACGATCATATGATAAGGCATCTAATTTCGAAGTTGTAGGTTCATTTTCTTCGAGCCTTATAAATCTTGCTGCCCTTGCTTTTGCTTCATCCAAATTTCTGCATGGCGTCATTATGAGATCTTCCTGGAATTTAGATCCTTTATGGAGACCTCTCTACAAAGCTTGAATAGCGGTCAACATATCTAATTTAGGAATATTAAGAGATTCTTTTGTAAATCTAGTCATAAAATCTCTAAGTGATTCATGCGGTTTTTGAATTATTTTATATAGATCATCAGTCAATTTCTCAAAAGTCCTACTGCGTGAAAATTGATTATAAAATAAATTTGTTAAATCAGCGAAAGAATTAATAGATAGAGGAGGCAAACTCTGCAGCTATTTTAAGGCTGATCCAGATAGTGTCGATCCAAAGCTTCTGCATAAGCAAGCTTCTTTCAAATTTGATGGAATCGGCACCGTTTCCATTTTTTCAAGATACAACGCGATATGCTCCTGTGGGTCAGTGGTTCCATCATATGGTTTCATATTTGGAACTTGGAATTTCTTCGGGATTTCTATGTTCGCAATCCTGTCGCCATATCTGTTGATTAGATAGGATGCAGGGTTGACTTCAGGAAATGGATTGCAAAATCCAGGAATGCTAAAAATCATGTCTTTAATCTTCTGAAATTCTCTAGCGATGTAATCATTTGCTCCTTGTCCTTGCGATGGATTAGTAAAAGCAAAAGATCCAGCAAAATTATTAGAATTGTTCAAACCTGCACTCATGGTGGCCGATGTTCCAGCAACATGAGTGTTTTGCGGAATATTAATCCCAAAATTAGGAGTCGCAGTTGGCATCGACGTATTATAGGGACAGACTCAGGAGCAGTTGGAGTCGTTGAAAACAAATTCCTAGGAGTCATCGGTGGTCTGTTTTCAAAAATCCTTGACTCAAGAATTTTGAATTGTGCCTGATTATATTCTTGATTAGTCTTAATTGTCTTATCAAGATTCTGAAAAATAGTAAACAAGTCAGGCAATTCTTCAGAGTTAACATTCCTAGACCCGGTATTGTAGGGATCTGGATTGCCATAATCGTCGTAAAAACTCCTTCTTTGAGTCTGGCTTGATCTTGCATTCTCCTGAGATGAGTTTCCTGTCGGAATTTCTACAGATAAGTCTGGGATCTGGAATGAATCCATTGGCTCCTTTCCTTTTTCCGGGGCAGAAGTTCGAGCAACGTTGTTCCTGTTTCTTCGATAAGAAGCACGTCTTGGAGGTGGAGGAGGCAAAGGAGAAGAAAGAACAAGAGTAATTTGCGAAGAATTAGTTGGTTGAGTCGACATCTTCGGTATTAGATTTTGAAAAATTGAGATTTATGAAAATCAAAAAGATTTTTTATCAGATCGAAAGCACCTTTTGCCCCATGGTGGGCGCCAAAGTGTTTTGGTCAAAAATTATCCAAGATAATCAACCTTGAAGACTTGATCCACTATGTAAGCAAACTTTCATTCGTGAGGTTAAGGGCTTGTAAAATTGGTTTAGATTCAAAGATGCGTTTAAAATAAGTATGATAAATCAAGATTATGTCGACTTAAACAAAAGAAGGTAGTCAAAAGATTTTGCAAATAACTATATAATCAAATATAAGATAGATTAAGCAAGATAAAGAAAGATAAACGTAAATAAATGCGGAAAATAAAGAGAAAGGAACAAAGAACACCGAGATTTGTTATCGAGGAAAAACCCTTAATCCTTTATGGATTGCCGGCATAAAAACCCCGGGAGGAAGCAATCGTCTCTGCCTTGTTCTTTTATTAATTGTGTAAATTGGTTACAATGATAGAGCGACTTGATCGATCTTTCTAAGTAAAGAAAAGTGTGTTGGTTGTTTACAAGTATGAGCAGAGAAAATAAGCAAGTAAATATGTGAGTGTGTGTAACGTTGTATATCCTTTGATCGATCAGGTCCTCGTTTATATAGAGCAGCCTAGTAACTAATTTTCCGAAATTACAAGGATCTTCCTGGTCTTCATCTGGTGAACGTTGGAGCATATCTTGACTGATATTGTAGCCGTTTGAAGATATTCTCCTCATGCTGAATTCCTCTTGAAGTCTGATTATGATGCTGGACTAAGTCTTCTTTGCGTGTTGATCAAATAAGACATGTGTTGAATCTCTTTTGTACCGTTAGAGATATTTCCCTTGTGATAAATATCAAGTTATCTGCATAATATTCTCATAGAAACAATACTTGAAGTTTATCGTTAGTAATTCGTCAAGGCGTGTCAAGATCCTGAAGGTCCATGATCTTGAGGTCCCAAGATAATAAAACCTGAAATTTCACCCATAACAATGATACAATACAAACATCAACTGGTGACAAGTTACAACTTTATAAAATAAATACAATTACAAGTAAATGATAAAAGAGTCAGGCCATTCTCTTTTCAGTGTGTCCAGATGCTTCTTCAGTGGCCTTTCTCTTGGGTTGTGGTGGTGAACCTTGTTCTGTAGTCATTCCCAGATCAACTTCCATTTGCTTCTTTTTGAGAAATTTGTTCTTGATTCTTTTCATGAAAGCTAATTCTGCCTTGGAAAATGACGTTTTACCTTTGAAAAACTCATCAATCTCCTTTAACTCTGTCATTCCAAAAGCATGAATTGTACATGCTGGCCTTTCATGAGTGAAATTTTATTTCCTGAAAAACTTCACTGAAAACTTTTCAAACTTGGGATCATCAGAAATGCCTTCAATTTCTACACTTATGATTTTTTTGACATTAGCTATGCCATGTACGAAGGCTTCATATCTTTCCCTCGTCTGAGCTTGTTTAACCAGAAACTGGACATCATCAGAACCAATGCCTTGTTCAGATGTTTTCATTGGTCTGCTTTCAGTAGGAGTCTCACCAGTTTTTCTTGTTACAACCTTGGTAAGAGACTTTGAAGTATCCAGAGGAATGAATGTATTAAGATCAGCATCTCTTGTTCAGAGTTTTTTCCACCCTTTCTCTTCCATGAGTACTCCTTTTCCAGAGCTTCAACATTACTTTTGACTTGGTTCCTCAGACGAACCAGTTCTTATTTTCTTCTTTAATCAGTTCTGGAATAGGGATACCATGAGTAAAGGAATCCAACTCCTATTCTTCCTTTAAATATGCACTTCTTAGTTTTACATCATCCAGAACATCAAGGCATTTTACAATTCTGGGGTCTTTCTTCATTTGTAAGTACATATCTAACTTCAAATTTAAGGCTCCAGCATTAGCACTGTCAAGTCTACCCATCTGTTTCATTTCTTCATGATGCTTGACCAGTTCCTTTTTGGCATTTTCTTTATGAATATTAATGAGGAGTTCAGCTTGATGAATTCTTTTTTATTCTTCCTCAGTAACATTTGGTCTTTTAGGAGACTGAACTTCTTCACTTACACCAGATGTGCCCTTTAGATTTTTCTTGAGCTGGGCAACATCTTCAAATTCTTTAAACTGTGGCTCATTGGCATCAATACCAATAGCATCACTTCCTCAACACGAGCAGATTCCATCTTTTGTTCCTTCAAGTTTTTAGCAGCAAATGCAACTAGAGCACCTGGATTAGCACTTTCCCCCTTGGAATAACCTCCAGAATTTAGGTGATTCCAGACCTGCTCTAGCATTTGCCTATCAGTGGAGCCAAAAGTGTGACAAGCCACTGCCTTCATTGCAGACACATCTTTTTTGAGTTCCTGGACTTGTGTTTTCAAATTTTTAACTTCAGTCACCAAGTCCTTAGGAATTTCTTTAACAATCACATCAATAACCTTCGGCAACATGACTTCTTGCAATTTGATCATAACAGAGTCAGTCACATCAGTAGAGAGCTGCTTGAGTACCAGATTCTTGAGTTTCAAAGCAGTCTGGTCACTTACATTGCTTATGACTGAACTCTGATCTAGTGTTGGACGAGAATCCAACCTATCCACCACACGATGCAAATTCCGGACCTGAGTCTTCAGTTCTCCTAAAAGGGTGTCAACTGCCTCTTTAACAGCAGATTGGACAGAAGAAACTGAGACAAAAGATATTTCTTTCATTTCCTGGACTGCCACTTTGAAAGATTCCTAGAAGTTGTTAGTAGCCAGTACCAGTTCATTCAAGTTATCAAACACCAGTTGTTCATTCCCAGAAAAGGTGTTCAACTCTGACCGAAAAGAATTTGTCATGGCAGATTTGAAGTCAGAGAGAGCCTGGGAGGATGACTGAAGGGATTTCTCCAAGTCCGCCACCTTGTTTAAAAAGCCTTGGACTTCGGTGGAAGGTGAAGAGGAGAGTCCCACTGGTATAGAGGACGGTCTAGATGTATTTCTTTGAACAACTGATATAAGTGTCTCGACTCTTTCTTGTATAAGGGATTCAGTCTGAACAACATTAGAGTCTGGAGCACTTGAGACTGGAATATTGATAACTTGAAGTCTCTCAGTTGACTGTGGAGGATTTTGAGTTGACTGAGGTGAAGGAACAGAAGGAAGAGGATTTATGTATGGTGTGTCTGAAGAAATTGAAGGCGGTGGAGGTGGTGGCATTACAGTTTGTTCATATTGGGGTTGAGAAAGAGATTGAGTTTCTGAAGGAATGACAGCGATGGGGGAATCATTGGAAGTAGGGATAGGAACCTGGAGATCTGCTTCCATTCACCGAGCTTCATCACCAAATAAATCCTGAACTTGGCCAGAGTTGGACAAGTCCAGGGATGATTCATCTTCATCCCAGAAGGTGGTGTGCTCTACAGCCTGATCAGGTACATTTCTGTACAAATCATTCTGGGCAGAATCTAGCATAACCACATTTTCCTGTTCAGAGGGTACAACAGGTGTTTCTTGATTTTTTGCTTCTTCCATTGTTGTATCCATGATCAATGTACCATCTTCATTCATGATATCACCTTCGGTATTGTTTGAAACTGGAATTACAAGAGGTGAGGCATCAGTAACCCTTTCAGTTTGTACAAGAGGTTGAGGAGTCCCTTGATTCTCTTCAGATTCTTGTAGGGAGTAATCTGGATGGCTGGTTTTGGTACTGTGAGGAATAACCAGTGCTCCTCCTCTCCTTAGGCGTCTGGTGGTATTTCTCAGTCTGGTGGAGATGTTTGTAGGAAAAACAAGAGTTTGTTGAGGATCAGAAGTCACCTCATTTTCTGGTGACTGCTCTTTAGTAGTGAAATCCCCAGGAGTACCTATATTGAATTGAGGGCCACCCTGGGTTTCTTCTGAATCAACTGCAGGTGATGCATCAGTAGTTTCCCTCCTAAAGCTTTAAATCATCTCAAGTGGTTCTCAACTTCATTATTTTTGGACACTAAGTTGTTGAGATCCCTCAAGTGTTCAGCCATAGAAAAATGACTGGTGTCATAATCATACTCATTCCCAAGTGCACACTTAAAAATCAAGAACAAAAATCGAATGAAGGGGACATGAGATTTTCTTTTATGTACTTTTATCCTTTCAGCCAAATCATTCCAAAAAATTTAGGCAAAATCAACCCTAAGCCCATGCCATAGGCAATATGCAATCATAAGTTGGGTCTGATTTATTTGATCAAGCCCTCCAGATCCACTTCCCAAACACTCTACCAGATGAGTAAAAAAGAATCTCCAGGAATCAGTGAGTTTACTCATATAAATAGTACCTTTTCTCTTTAACACACCCTGCTCATCAAGAATATCAGTGTGACCCATCTGCCTACACATTTCCCTAAGATTGATGCCAGTGGGAAGTTGTAATGGTAATTCATTTTCTGAAAAATAGTGCAGACGAAGGGCATCTCGTAGGGAATCAACAGTTATTGTATGAGGACGAGATCCCTTTTTCAAGGTGTAATGAATGGTGTGATCATCACTAGCCTGGAAATGAGCAGTGTACCAAAATTTGCACAAGTAACGATGGTACATTTTCCCTGGATTCATAGTGAGAGCCCCATATAATGGACAACTAAGAAAGAAAGAATTTAGTCGTCCTGTGATGGTTTGAGGATCATGGGTTCCGACATGCTTTGCCATCCAGTTATGCATGTTGATCCTGATTTTGTCAGAATCAATGATGATGTCATGAGCTTTGGTGACACTAGAAGGAGGGGTATAATTGTTGGTAAGAAGATTTTTGTCAGAATTTGTTGTTCTGGGTGCCATTTGAAAGTTGAAATTGAAAGAATTTAGGGTTTATAAGGAAAATTTAAGAAGAAAGATAGTGATGATTGGAATTTAATGAAGAGAGAAAGAAATAAATGAAGGAATTTGAAGATTTGGGAGTAAATGATTTTCGAGATAAAACTGAAGGGTGAAGGTAAATATGCGTATTTATAGAGGAAAAAGAAAATGGAATTCAAAACGGTAAATTTGAAAAATTTCAAAACAGTTTTGACAGCCCATCACACATAAATGTATGACGGTTGACAGCCCACAAAATTACCAACTTGCACTTTTTGTCTTCCCAAGGTAACAAAACCATCATTTGAAGTTGTAAAAGTCATGCCACGTAAGGTGAACAGTAACTGTCCAGATAAAAAGTTTGTATAGATGGCACGCACTAGCATCAAGTATTAACGTATTACGACTTAACACACTAAGACCCATTTCAATGCATCTGGAGGTTGACTGGACACTTCAGTATCACTGGTGGATTAGGCCAGTAGAATATGTACTGATGGTACACTAGAGGGACATTCCAGTACGTACCCTGATTAGACCATTCTGGTAATCCTCAAACACGCATATCAACTAATATAAACAAATGAGAGGGACACATTTACAAAGCGATTGAAGTCACTTCAAACATGCATGTCAACTTATCCAGTATTAATGAGAGGGACACATTTACAAGGTACCAGAAACATTTTTCAGAAAAATTTGTCCAGTGAGAAAATAAATTAATAAATTCCCCCTAAAACTTAGATAAAAAAATGTGGTCTGAGTCTTTCCCCCTGGAATGGTGATCCATAAATCTATCAGTGTAAAGATAGTATCACAAAGGCGTTTGATAGCTTTACTGGTATAAATTTATAAATCTGACATCCACCAGTAGTGGATTTCCTGTCTATCTTGCAACCTACATGATCTGAATCTGAATAACCCATTAGATCTAAGCCTGAGCCTTTGGGATACCAAAGACCCAAACTGGGAGCACCCTTAAGAAACTTCAGAATGCGCTTTACAGCCGCCAGATGAGATTCTTTTGGGTTAGACTGATATCTCTTTCACGAAGAATAAATAAGGTATTGTTAATTGCACCTCTTTTGAAACCGTTTTCAGATAAGTGTTTGGTCAGGGTATCATACCAGGCTCGAGGGGCTTGTCTGAGGTCATACAGTGCCTTGTCCAGACGATATACTCAATGTGGATGCTTTTCAACAATGAAGCCTGGAGGTTGCACTCTTGACGTCCATCTGGTAGACCTTGAACTTATGATGGGCAACAAAGGCTAAAAACATTCTAATGGCTTCTAACCTTGCTACAGGAGCAAATGATTCTTCAAAGTCAAGATCTGTCTGGACATACCCCTGTGCAACTAATCTGGCCTTATTTCTTATCACATGTCCATCTTCATCAACCTTATTCCTGAAAATCCATCTGGTTCCAATTGGTTCTTTCTTGCCAACTGGAGGAGGAACCAGGTACCAAACTTTGTTTCGTTCGAACTGGTGAAGCTCTTCTTGCATAGCTATCACCCAGCTTGGGTCATTCATTGCCTCGTCAATCTTCTTCGGTTTAATCAGTGATAAGAAGCTGACATATAAACATTGTTGACTGGAGGCACTTCTGGTTTGAACCCCTCTAGATGGTTACCAATGATTTGATCAATTGGGTGATTTCTGGTCCATTTAGATTATTGACCAGGATTGTTATGAACAACAATATCAGTGCAAGTATTCAATTGATTTTCTGGAAGAGGATCTTGCCAGACAACTTCAACGTCTTCATCAGAATCTGTAAGATCACGATTTGCATCATGAAATTCTTCATTTAAAGGCATTTCTTAAATTACTGGCTCAAAATCAATTGAAGCTGATACTGGAGGAGTAGTACAAACATCTGATCCAATAACAAGTTCAGAGGGTAGTTTGAAACTTATTGATGGATAAAATGAAGTATTACTGGGAGGTTTTTCAAATTTCACTGGTTCCAAGTCAGGATGACTGGAAACATCTTCAGCTGAATCTTTGATAGGATCAGATTCACCAAAGATAATTGGATTTTCTGGGGGAGAATTAAGGGTTGGCTTTTTATTGATTGCTTCATTGGATTCATCAAATATGACATGTATTGACTCTTGAACCTTTTCCAGTCTCTTGTTATAAACTCCGAAGGCTTTGCGAATGGCTGAATATCCTAAGAAATATCCCTCATCAGCTTTGGCATCAAATTTGCCTAACTGACTAGAGTCGTTCAGGATGTATACAGAACATCCAAAAACGTGAAAATAACCAATATTTGGTTTTCTATTTCTCAATATTTCATAGGATGTCTTCTTGTGTCGCTTCACGTACACTGAATGATTCTGGTTGTGACAAGCAGTTGCAATTGCTTCAGCCCAGTACATTTTAGGAAGACCAGATTCAACAAGCATACTTCTGGCAACTTCTATCAGCGTTCTGTTCTTTCTTTCTACAACTCCATTCTGCTCTGGAGTGCGTGTTGATGAGAAGTTCTGAAAGATGCCAGTGTTAGTACAGAGTTTCTCCAGAGTTGCATTCTAAAATTCTGTTCCATTATCACTTCTTAACTGACACACTTTTCGCTTATATTTGAGTTCAATTTGCTTGATAAGAGCGATGACTTCAGCAGCAGTTTCATTATTTGATCTAAGAAATATTACCCAACAATATCTAGAGTACTCATCAACTACTACCAGGGTATATTTCTTACCAGCACGAGTCTGAACATTCACCGGACCAAAAAGGTTCATATGAAGCATATGAAGTGGTTCAGATATGCTAAAATTCTGCTTTGTCTTGAAACTAGTGCGTTTCTGCTTACCCATCTCACATCCTGGACATGGCTTTTCCTTTTTGAAAGAAACTGAAGGTATCCCATCTGCAAGTTGTTTTCTGGGGTCAATCAATACTACCTTCCAATCCTTATTAAATACATTACCCTGGGAGATGTTAAACAACACCTGGTAACCATCATCACACAGTTGGCTCACACTTATTAGGTTATATTTCAAACCATTAACATAAGCCACCCATCTGAATTTGACTTGACCATTATTCAGGACACCATATCCCCCAGTCTTTCCAGAACCATCATTTCCAAAAGTAATAGAGGGTCCGTCTGAAGCCATGAACTCCTCCAGCAGGGTCTTACATCCGGTCATTGTCCTGCCAGTAGCGCTGTCAAGATACTAAAAATATTTCTTTCGATCGCCCTGCACATCCACTAGATTGATTAGTTAGTTTTGGGAACCCATCGACTGAAGGGTTCTCTGGATCCTGCCAAATCGATCCCTGGGGGTATCTGGTTGAGTTCACTTTCTTCAACAGTAGTCTTAGATGAAAACACCATTAGGTTTGACAGTTTTGAAACCTTTTTCTTTTTCTCAATAGGAGTAACACTTTTAACTTTCTTGGAAAAAGGTTTTGCATTTTGTTTTGGGCCAGATGAAGAACCCTAAAAATTGTTTAATCTTGCATTACAACTTTGAACTTGACGAGCCAGTAGTTGAAACTGGCTTTCCAATCGTAACAAAATGGTTTCTTCAGATGATACCTGAGCCTTTCCAGATGACTGGACTTTTGGCTTAGGTGGAACAAAATTTTTCTTCTTTTGAATCTGGGGTTCCTTAGAAGACGATTGAGGCAAAGGTTTATTCTGCTTGACCTTTTTGACTGGAGCATTCATCTGGTGTGCTCCAGTCTTGACCTCAGTCAATTGAATGGTGGAATAATACAAGTCTTAGGAGTTGTTGGTTCATCATAAATAGTGCTAGGTTTTAACACTTCTAGCAATCGGTCAACAACAGGTATTAATGTTGCTGCATTTACATCACCCCCCAGATATGCACGTTTTTGGGAGGGGTACTGGTTTCGTGCAGCATCATATGGTTTCCTGGTCTCCAGCCATGACTGAATGACATGTTTTTCTTTAGATAAAGCATTTTCAAGCTCATCCTTTTTTTGGACCGGTTGTTCAGTGACCAAAACTTGTGCTTTAAAAGCCAATTGAATGTCTTGAAGTTCTTTTAACTTTAATTGTAAATTTGTCATTTCAGAAAAATCTGTTTCAAAATTATTTGACATTTCTAATCGAACAGTTTCCACAAAAATTAAATTAGAGTTTAGAGCTTCAGCTTTGTCCAATTTTAATTCAGGATCAGTTTCCTTGTCATAATCAATTACCTTTTTGATAACAATGTCCACCCATCTTCCAGATGTGACATCTTCCTTCACCAGATGCTCTTGATCAGCAAGAGCCATATAACAACAATCTCTTTCCTCTTCATCATCAATTGATAAGTCATCAGAGGGAACCCGTTCTTCTTCAGCAACCATGCATTGATTATTATCTTTTTCTAAAGACATGAGAGCAATTTGAGCCTTAAGCTTTTTGTATTTGGATCTGTAGCTATCATCAGGCTTGTTATAAGAAGTTGATGGACCAGATTGAGAAACAAATTGATTGGACTTGCACTCTTTCATGAAGTGACCTTTTCTTCCACACTTAAAGCATGTCATATTGGTCTTGTCAACGGAAGAACTGGGTGCATGTTGTCCAGTGGGTCTGTTGGCTCTCGCTTTAAAACAGTTAAACGTTTTAGCAATCATAGCCATTAGATCATCACTATCAGTTTCATCACAATCTGAAGAGATATTATTCATGGCTCCAGAATCCATTAATTCAGACATCATCTTCTTCATAGAAAATATATTCTCATAAGACATTAATGCCGCACAGGGTGGTTCAGTATGACTAACCACAGGGGAACTAGTGGAAGCATGATTAATAACATCTTTTTCTGCCTCAATTCTCTGGGCTTAATTCTCTTCAGTGAATCTGAAGGCTCCACACAATATTGACAAAGTATGGGAATGCAAGGTTTTACCTTGTCTCAAGACTACGATCATGTGAGACCATTTAGATGGAAGAATATCACAAAATTTTTCAAAAAGTATGCCGTTGTCTTTTTCTACTCCAAGCCCTCTCAATTGGTTTATGATACTCATAAATCTGGTGTAAGTACAAGTTAATGATTCATTGGGCAGAGCAAAAAATGACTCGTACTTCTTATTCAAAGACACTTTCCTGGTAACAATAGTGTCATCACCACTTTCATACTGGTTTACTAGTTCATCCCACATACTTTTAGCACTAGGATAGAAAACTAGTGTGGGAATAAGAGATTCAGGAACAGCCCCGAGGATCATATTTTTTAAAATAGTATCTATATTAACAAGTCTTTTATCCTGTTCAGACCAGTGTTCCTCTCTCTTTTCCCTTCCAGATCTTGCTCCAAGAGGATCAAGAAGTGGATTGAAAGGACTTCTAGGAATATAAGGTCCTTTATTTAAAATTTTTATCATGTTCCTTGTAAGAACCCTCAATTTCCAATTAGGATAATTTACTTGGACTTATCTAGGTCCTTATCCCTAGAGGTTTATTAAGCGAATCGACCTTCTAGACATTCAAAGCATTGCGATAATTGCCCCCTAGTATAGTGAAATGCCTTAGAAATGCCTTAGAAATGCCATAAACAATAACTATAATTATTCAATACTATCTTAAGCTATAAATTAGTTCTAATCAAACTTGGTGAAATGTCAATGAACCAAAAATTTTATTTCGAGAAGTTAAGTTACATAAATAATTGTACAAGACTCACAAGTCGTGATAACAACCAAATATCTCTATAAATGCCCACCAATTCAAACACAAAGCTAATTAAAGTACATTTGAACACAAAAATATAATGACCATCTTGAAAATAGATTTATAAACTATTATGTACATAATAGTAAGCTTGAATAATAATAAGTACATAAATATATTGCAACATTTGAATAAGTCTTCCAATTAAAAGATATGCACACAACTTAAACTTATTATAAATATAAACTCTTATAAAATCCACCAATCAACATTCAACTAGCCCACTTATTCTTACACTCACACATAAATATACATCACATATACATATACATACATACAAACACTAGTTAGGACTTAAACCCAACACAAACCACTTGGGTTAACCAATGAATTCACTCCTAACCCACTACACCACTCCATTAGACCAATAGGCATCCTCCTAACTCCTTTTCCTCCTCTCTCCCACGTCCATACATCTGCACACACCACCCCACACCTTTCATTCTTGAAAACACAACACACACTCCTCCCAAAAACTCTCTCTCAACTATCTCCATCTCCTTCTCCATTTTCAGATTTCTCCAAGGCAAAATGGAGCTTGAAACTAACTAATCTAATGTAATAATAAGTTCTCTTGATCATCCAACAACTAGAGTCATGTATGGTGGAAGCATGGCGTCGATTCGGAGGCAACAAGGTCACGAAATCAGCCCTTTAAGAGGCTGATCGAATAGCAGTAGAAACAGGAGCAAAACAAACCCAATCTTCTTCCTTTCTTTTGATTCTTGATCATTAAAGGGTACCCAACATGTTCCTTTGTTTGTTCTTCATCCCTTCTTTCATTTGATAGCTTATTTTCCCTTATTTTTGAGCTTGTAACAGCCAACAAACGACTCATGGGCTGCCATCAAGAACAAGACCCAACACCACATCCCATCTTGTTATTTTGATCTTCAAAGGTTGATAACTTGAACTCTTTTGATTACCACTCTTTTTACCTTTCATTTTATTACTAAATACACATATATCTATTCATGCATGTATATTTAAATGATGGAATAATAAGAAATAATCATTAAAAAGTCTCACACATAAAAGATAATAAGTTGATTGAGCTTGAAAGTGATAGATCTTAACATGCATGCTTAGATTTGCACTAGTTTTGAGTGATTTTGATTTGGGGATTTAAGTGGATGGTTGATGATTTTGAATTTGATATAATTTGTACATTTGATGTTAAAATCATACAAAAATAACCAACAAACATGTTAGTGGTAATTTAGAGTGTGAAATAAGTAAACCAAGCCATTGGTTGGTTGTTTGGATCAAAGACAAATCTGACAGAATTAATTTTCTATCTTGGAACGGATAAACTGGGCATGTGAGGGCATTTTCAAGAAAAACTTTGAAAATAAAAGTTGTATACAAATGAGTTTTGATTTACCTCCAACTGGAATTACTCAAAATTTCTGAACCAAATGAAAGATATGATTTTTCTACTGAAACTAGTCAAAACTGTAATTTGGTCTGAATATTTTATGAACTTTGACAACTTTTATCTCCTAAACCAAAAGACTCCAGGAGGTCATACTTGGTGGAAAGTAATTTCAATGTGTCTTGAAATTAAAATAAAATCATGGGATTTTTCTAACAATCAGAACATTAAGAACTTTTATAAAATTTCTGATGTCGCAAGCAGTGCCCATTCGGGGCAGTTTGTGTTTGGATAATTTTTAAGGACACCAAACATCATCTAAAAATTCACCAAAAATTCACAAAAATACTAGATACATATAAGTAACTGTGTAAAAATCATGAAGTTCCAAATAATTCGGCTTGACCCCAAAATAGTATCCAACATTTCATAAAAATCTGAATTAAAAACAGAAAATTTGAAAGGAAACTAACCATTTGTATAATGGGCTAAAAGATGTACTAAATACCATAATGGGCTAACCCGGCCCAAATACTAAACCCATAAAACCATAAATCAGTAGGCCCACTTGGCCCAATAAATCATAAAGCCCAATAACCAGTATAACCCATTAAGTACATAACCCAAATAAGGTTAAGCCCAATAACTAAACTAAGCCCAAGTCACTTAAAAACCCATCACATTTTGGCCTAATTGATAATGGCCCATAACACTTAAATGACTTTCATGAGATAAGTGTAATCAAAATCAAACAAAGATAATTAAGTGAGATAGGCATAAGTAATTATGTTAACCAAGCTATATATTGATATCACAAATGTTAATTCGCGCTAAAATCGGTTACACAACAAATGATAAATAACGATAACATAACTTAATATGGAATTTCTATGTAATGAAAAATGATGTTGAAATCCACTTTATTCCCACTGATAAACAACTTGCTGACATATTTACAAAACCTTTGGATGAGAAAACTTTTTAAAATCTTGTCAGTGAGTTGGGAATATTAAACCCTTAATCTGGAACCTTGTTATGAACGCCTTTGTGACATAGACAGGGTTCTTTTATTCCAGATTTATAAATCTATACCAGTAAAGCTATCGAACGCCTTTGTGATAGTATCTTTACACTGATAGATTTATGGATCACCATTCCAGGGGAAAAGACTCGGACCACATTTTTTTTATATATATCTAAGTTTCAAGGGGAATTTATTAATTTTTTTCTCACTGGACAAATTTTTCTGAAAAATGTTTCTAGTACCTTGTAAATATGTCCCTCTCATTAATATTGGATAAGTTGATGTGCATGTTTGAAGTGACTTCAGTCGCTTTGTAAATGTGTCCCTCTCATTTGTTTATATTAGTTGATGTGCGTGTTTAAGGATTACTAGAATGGTCAAATCTGGGTACCTACTAGAGTGTCCCTCCAGTGTACCATTAATGCATGTTCTACTGGCCTAATCTACCAGTGAAACTGGAGTGTCCAGTCAACCTCCAGATGCATAAAAATGAGTCTTTATGTGTCAAATCATTTCTTTTTTAATACTTAAGGATAGTGCATGCCAACCTTACAAATTTTTCATCTGGACAGTTACTGTTCACCTTACGTGGCATGACTTTTTCAATTTAAATGATGGTTTTGTTTCCATGGGAAGACCAAAAGTGCAAGTTGGTAATTTTTGTGGGCTGTCAACCGTCATACATTTATGGGTGATGGGAAATATCAAATGCGGATGTCAAAACCGATCAAAATTGTTTTTGAAATTTTTCAAAATTACCGTTTTGAATTCCATTTTCTCTTTCCTCTATAAATACCCACATTTACCTTAACTTTCAGTTTCATCTCGAAAGTCATTTACTCCCATATCTTCAAATTCCATCATTTATTTCCTTCTTCATTTACTCTCCAATCATCATCATCTCTCTTATTAAATTTTTGTTTTCAATATTAAATTCCTTCACTTTCATTTTCATATATCTAAAATGGCTCCTAAACTATCTCCTAAAACACTTCTAGCCGCAAATTATACTCCTGTTGAAAATGTCAAAAAGGCAAATCATATATCTCTTTCTGCCGATGCCATGCGCATAAACATGAATAACTGGATGGCCAAACTCTCAACAAATCACTCTGCAACTTCAATCATTGGAAGGTTGAACACCTTCTTCTTGAGCAGTCCACTCTATGGTGCCCTAACCCTAAATCCGGGCAAAATGTATCACGACTATCTTTGTGAATTCTAGTATACTGCAGTGTACGTGGAAAGTGATGAATCCATCAACTAAACATTAAAAAAAGGCACCAAACATTTCACCATTACTGTTGATTCCCTCAGAGATGCCCTGAGGATCAATTACTTTGATGAGAATGAAATGCCTGTTGAGATTCCCTCTGGCATCAATACCAGGGAAGTGTGCAGGTTGATGGGGCACACGGAGATAGTAGATGAGAATGGTCATCTTCTCAGGAAGGGCACTGTATATATGAGCTGGTTGACAGATTCATGGAGATATTTCTTTACTCACCTAGTTGAGTGTTTGGGTGGCAGTTCTGGAGGTTTAGATCAGATAAACCAGACACAGCTCCAGATTGCCTACTGCTTGTGGCATGGGTACAGGGTGGACTTTGCCCAGATTTTCTTTAATGATCTGGTGGACAGATTGAGGGTCAAGAGCATGAAAGCCTTCATTCCATTTATTCGATTTCTGTGCATCATATTCAGAAGGGCCTTGAAGAATGAGTACTCTGTAAATACAACTCATTTTTCAATATATGAATATCTGAGGGACCTCAACCAGTTGACCTCATCCCCTACTGAGCTCGACATTCCATCGGTGATGTTTTATCAATTCAGAATTCAAGAAGATGCAATTGCATCATCACCTGATGAGGAGGTTGCTGGTGAGCCTCATAACAATGAGGAAATTGCTGATGTTGTTACTACTGAAAGGGTGCAACCTATTTCCCAGATCACCCCAGATCTTCAGCAGCTTGCTGTGGATATTGTTGAAATTCCACCCAATCCCACCAGGTCAAGGAATAGAACTCGTCGTCTTAGGAGAGACGGAGTTCTGGTATCATCCCTTCCAGAATCATCTCATCAAGATTCTGGAGAAATTGGTCAGGAAACTGCCCCAGCTACCACTTCTCCAGTACCAGTAGAAGGAAGTGGTGAAGAAGAAAGAGGGTCTGGATCACCTCTTGTCATACCAGTATCAACTGCTGAGAGTGGGGACATCATGGCTGCTGATGGGTCCCTAATAGTTTAAGAGGTTGAGGGGGAAAAAGTTGGGCAGATTGAAGGACAGAATCTGGAGCAGGTGGCTCAGATTGATTTGAATGTTGGGGTAGAGAATGTACAAGTAGAGGACCAGACAGGTGGAACCGGCCCAGATTGGGATATGGTTGATTCTCCAGTGTCTGAAGACAATGACTTTGATGTTAATATGAGTTTTCTGGGAGAAGAAGAAATTGATCGCACCATCCACTCTGTCTCCCAGTCAATTCTGTCTGATATGCCTCCTCCACCCCCAGAAAATACACCAACACCTCTTCCAGAACAAACACCAACTACAACTTTTGAATCACCTTCTGCACCAAAAATTCATTCTGAACCACCGGCAGTCACCCAACCAACTGAAAGTATCACAAGGGTGTTGCCAGTATCATCAATCACCAGAATCACCAATCCTTCCAGTAGTCTCTCCTCTTCTTCTTCAACCGAGGTCCAAGGCCTTTTTGATAAGGTGGCGGACCTGGAGAGATCACTTCATGCTTCTTCTCAGGTTATTTCTGACTTCAAATCTCTTGTTTCCAATGAACATATTTGCAGGAAATGAGAAGATAGTCTTTGAGAAGCTGGATGAACTTGTCGTGGCAACAAATAGAAATTCTGAATCAATACAAGTTGCAGTCCAGGGAATCAAGGGGGATGTGGTGAGAAGTGTTCAGACTGCCATTCAAACTGAAGTTGCTCAACCTCTGGCAAGTCTGACTGGTGAAGTTCAGAATTTGACCACCAAAATAAGCTCTCTGGAGAGCAGGCCAACCCTGGAGAAAAACTCAGTTGTCAGCACCCTCAGTGATGAAGTCGTTAGAAAATTCAGGGGAGATATGTTGAAAGAAATCACTGAGGAGGTGTCTGAAACTCTCCTTAGAAATCTTCGTGATGGGTTGTTGCCTGAAGTAATGAAGATGATCGACACCCAGTTGCCTCGCCACTTTCCTCAGGATCTTGAAATAATTAAAAAGGAAGTGATGCAGTTGAGGAAAACTGTGAACAACATTGCTCCAGTGTCTGGTCGAACATTTGACTCTGCTGACAGACATAAGTTGGATCAGGTGTGGAATCATCTTCAATATGGAGATGCTTCCAAGGGGGAAGGTTCTGGTTCTCGTATAGAGAAGGTTGTTGATCTTAAGAAGAAGATCGAAGTTTGGAAGAAGGTTATTGGAGAAGATGTCACTGGTACTGAAGCCAGTGGACAAGTTGAGAAAGAGGCTGCTGGTAACGATGCCAGTGAGCCAGTGTTTGAAGAGTTCCCAGACATCCCAACCACAATGAAAAGTCTCAAGAGAAAGAAAGTGGTGTCAGGGGAACAAACAGATGAAGCAGAAGAGGAATATGTGTCTGCTGATGAGGCCAAGGCAAAAAGACTGGAGCAAGAGTAAATCTTGATTGAAATTTTCAAGAAGAATCTAAAAGATGACTTGATTGCCCACCAGTTAGATATGGTCAGGCATGGGACTCTGGACTCCTACAACGCTGGCAGGTTGAGCGTACAAATTAAAGTTTACAAAATGATGAAGGATGATCCCAGGCTGAAGAAGTGTCTCGATGCCTTGGATGACGTCTATATTCGATCCATGTATGCTCAGGATGAACAAGTATATGATTCTGAAATTTATGGTGTGAGCATACTGGATCTTATTGCCCAGAGAAAAGAAGAATTGAAAAATCTCCAACAACAAGTAAGGAGTAATGCAACTGCTCTGGAGCATGAATATAGGAAGTAGGTTAAGGGTTTGCCCAAGGCACCAGCCAGAAAATCCAAAGCTGCCAGAGATACAGATCTTAACACCTTCATTCCCTTGAACACAACTGAAAGGATCAATAAAGAAAAATTCCAACAAGTTGTTGAACAGAGAAAGGTGTCCAGGGAAGTGGATGAAATGGTGAAAAGCGCTCAGACAAAAGAAAAGTATGAACATTTGTCACAATTTAGAGCTGATGTCCGATCAATACTGGGTGCTGAGATCCATCTGGCAGAAAATCATGACAACTTCTCTAAATTCCATGTCAAACTCTTCAGAGAAGGGAACTTTACTGATGAAAGAAAAGACACTTCAATCAGGGCTTTTGGGTGGTCAGAATCAAGAGAGATTGGTCTTTCATTCAGGGGTAAAGATGTCTCCCAGGATGTTAAATACTTTATGAAGAGGATTGGCAAGGAATGGATGAGGAAGGAATTGATGGAGATGGAGTTGGGCTTAAGGACTTCTCTTACTACGTCTTCATCTCCAGGTGTAAAGAGGAAGGCCACTGAAGAGCCAGCTGGGCATGCTGAAAAGAAAAAGGCCTGACTCTGATATTGTACTTGTATTTATTTTATGTTGATAAAATTGTAACTTTCCTCAAGTTGATGTCTGTAAATATAAGTTGCAATTCCTATTTTTTCACAAGTACTTATCCAGATTAAGTCTATAAATTAAAATGTACAAACTGGGAACACTAATGTTCTATAAAGTGGCTCTCCAGAAATTAAAATTAGACTTAGTCAAATTTTTTCAAGGATTTTTCAAGTACAAACTTGTATAGATAAAAGCTTGAAAATCCTTGCATAATTTCTAAACAAATAGGGGGAATTTGTTAGGTCTAGATTTACTGGACTCACTCCAGACGTGATTACTGGAGCCCTCTGAAGATTTGTCAAGAAATTATGTGAAGACCAGTGAACAACTTACTTGAAGAACATTCTCACTGAAGTGAAAGACTGAAGTTTGAAGAAAGAAGTCTGACAAATAGCGGAGCTCACTGGAAGACTTACCAGATCTCCTGACTGGAGTCCTTGTCAGTATTCTAGACCTTACAAGTCTGAACACTGATTTCGAGGAATTGACTTTAGGCCTCTACATGCCTTTAACCGGACAATCCATTTGTCTTTTGTTAAAAGCCTTACACGCATGTAAGGGTGGTTGGTTAATTAGAATACAAGTCACTATCATGTGACTTTATTCTTGTACTTTAATCAATGCTTTTAAGGAATTAAAGTAATTTTCTTAAATGCATGTAACCATATTTGTACGGCAAAAAGAATATTATATTTATTCTTTTTGCCTATAAATACCAAGTCACTTCCTCGTCCAAATTACATACTTTTGCAATTTGGTGCCTTTGCTCAAATACTCTTGATCTAAACAGTCATACTTCACAACTTTAAGTATTTCGATCAAAGAGTTTATTTAGCAAAGATTAGATCACTTGTAATTCATAGGTTGTTTAGATACTTACTTTGTAATACATTGTGTCTCACCATTTACTTACTTGCTTAAGTACGTACTACGTTTTATATATTCTTGCATTTATATTTATCGTAATACTAGTCCAATCTAGTGCTTACTTGATGTTTAATACTAGTCCTATCTAGTGATTACTTGACTTGTTATTCTACACTTGTGGGTTAAACTATCGAGTGAGGGACTTCACATCTTAATCTTAAATTCTTATTATAAGACTTGGCGATTCGTTGTTGATAAACTACTATTCTTATTCTAGTTCTTTCTCGTAATTCATCTAGAGCTTCCAAGCTTTCAAACATTAATTCTTTGTTTTTCTCATAAGTCAATAGACTTATTCTAGCAGTTGGTAAGTCCATTTCAGTGCGCAATACTGCTTCTGCTCCAAAAACAAGCGAAAATGAGGTTTGCCCAGTTGCATTTTTAGAGGTTGTGCAATCAGCCCATACGACAAATGGTATCTCTTCACCCCATTTTCCTTTGGCCTGTCCCAGTCTTTTCTTTAGATTGTTCATAATAATCTTATTACTTGACTCCGCTTGACCATTGGCTTGAGGATGAACAGGGGTAGAAGTGATCATCTTGATTCCCCATCTTTCACATAAATTTGTGGTTTTCTTTCGAATAAATTGTGAACCATTGTCACAAATTATCTCTGCTGGAACCCCAAATATGGTCAATATATTTCTTTTGATGAAGGATATAACATGAGACTCCGGGATCTTGGAATATGCTTCAGCTTCAATCCATTTTGAAAAATAATCTGTCATTGCCAAAAAATATTTCTTCCCCGCTGAAGATTCTGTCATTGGTCCTACAATATCCATTCCCTACTTCATGAATTGCCATGGTGACAAAACTGGATACATAGGTTCAGCTGGTTGATGATGAATGTTGCTATGTCTTTGACAAGCATCACACTTCCTAGCATAATCTTCAACATCTTGTTTCATGGTTGGCCAGTAATAACCAGTCCTTAAGATTTTCGAATGTGAGGATCTTCCAGCTGTGTGGTTCCCACATTCTCTTTCGTGAATAGAACCTCTTTGATCTCGGGTTCCTCTAAACACCTAAGATATGGTCCTGCAAGAGACTTTGTAGTAGGTGGGATTCTGTATGCCTTCAGATTCCTTTGCAAGAACTGCGCTTACTGCATTTGATGATACTGCCATGTAAAGATATAAAGGCTCACCATCTTCAGGCTTCATCAGCAGCGGAGGGGTTGATAAGTACTTTTTTAATTCCTGAAAGGCCTCTTCTTGCTTTTCACCCCATTCGAATTTCTTATTCTTTTTCAGAATATCGTAAAATTCTTTGCATCTATCTGAGGATCTTGAAATGAATCTGTTGAGAGCTGCTAATCTGCCAGTTAATCTTTGGATGCCTTTGGCATTTGATATGTTGCACCTGCATTTTTAAGACCAAAAGGCATTGCAATATAACAATAAATTCCTGTCAGTGTCATGAAGGCCGTGGCTTCCTGATCTTCAGATTCCATTTGTATCCGTTGAAATCTTGAGGAGGCATCCATGAATGTTAACATCTCATGTCCCGAAGTTGCATCGACCATTGCATCAATATGTGGTAGTGGAAATGGATCGTTTGGACAAGCTTTGTTTAGATCAGGTACCATGTTTGCCAGCCATTCTGGGAATTTAACTTCTTTGATCATTTTAGCCTTTAATAATCTTTCAACATCTTCCTGGATTATAGCATTTCTTTCAGGAGCAAACTTTCTTCTTTTTTGCTGAATAGGCTTGAAGCTTTTATCGATTCCCAGCTTGTGTGTGATGACATCTCTTGATATTCCAGTCATATCTTCTTGTTTCCAAGCGAAAGTCTTCATTCTAGCTTTGAGGAAATCAGTAAATTTGACTTCCATATCTTTTGATATCTTTTTCCCTATTAAAACTTTAATGTTAGGATCTTCAGGAACCAAGATAACTTCCTTTACATCTTGCTCTTCTGGTTCGTCTACATCGAAGACCCTTTTCTGTAATTGCTATTTTGAAATTGGCTTTGCATCTGACTTTATGCTGGATGTGTAGCATTCTCTTGCTTCTTGCTGATCTCCCTTGACAGTAACTACTTCCCAAGGTGTTGGAAGTTTAACACATTGGTGATATGTTGAAGGTACTGCCTTCATTTTGTGTATCCAGGGTCTTCCCAAGATTATGTTGCATCCTGGGAGAGAATCTACGACACAGAATTTCTGCATCGAATTCATCCCTCCAACATAAACTGGTAATTTTATTTCACCCACTGTATATTTAGTTTCCCCACTGAATCCAATGAATGGAGAAGCCTTTCCATTGATATCTTCTTCTGAGATATCCATTCTTCGTAATGTCTCTAGCTTGATGATATTCACTGAACTCCCAAAATAATAATCAAAATCCTGCGAACATAATGGTTAGCGATAAACAGAGTAATTACCAGCCCATCATGATGAGGTTCCATGATATCATCAAAATCTTCTTCAAAGGAGATAATGTCTGAGTCCGAAATTGATGCTTTCTTCACACTTCTTTCTCCTTTATCTGCTTTGCTTTGCTTTGCAAGTCTTTTTGCTGCTGAATATGTTATCCCGCACACTTCCGATCCCCCAGAGATGGTATTAATTACTTTTGCATTCGCTGGTGGGGAATCTGCTTTTTCTGTTGATTTTGGTTTGAAAAAGTCCAAGCCTTCAACATCTTTTGCCTTCTTCCTTCCAAGGAGTTCTGTCAAATATCCTTTTGCTAATAAAGTGGATATTTCTCTTCTTAACATCTTGCAATCTTTGGTGATATGGCCAAAGTCTTCATGATAAGCACACCACTGGCTAGGATCTTTCTTCTTGAAGTGTCCGTCATTTTTCTTCTGAGGCCATCTCACCTTGTCTCCAAGATCTCTAAGCGCCATTATAATGCCAGGAGTTCCTACAGAGAAACAGTATGATGCCAAAGTTGGATATTCGACCCCGTTATCTTCTTCAACGACATTGACTTGATCATCTACATGTCTTGAGTAAGGTTTGTGTCTCGGTTTAAACACCGGGGTTTCTGCCTTCCGATTTGGATGATCATATGATAAGGCATCTAATTTTGAAATTGTAAGTTCATTTTCTTCGAGCCTTATAAATCTTGTTGCCCTTGCTTTTGCTTCTTCTAAATTTCTGCATGGTGTCATGATGTGTAAAATCTAGTCTTAAGTTTATAAACAAGAAATACCCTAGAACTGACTACTACACACTCTCGGGCAGTGGACCCGTTCGTATGCAATTTAGTTTAAAGGTAAGTCCAGGATCGAACACAGGGACTGATAAAGAGCAAGTGAGTTTAATGTAGCTTTAAAAAGAGGTTTTGGATTTTAAGGACTCCCGTCACCTTAGATTTTGAAAAGTTAGTTTAAAATTAAAAAGAATTAGAAATTCCGTAGAATTTATTAAAAAGAGAATTTGTATATCAATATTAATTAAAAGATCATCTACTTCGACTCCATGACACAACTTATTTAGGTTGCATTTAAGTTAAAACTAATTCAATATATTGATTTGATAACGAAGTTAGAAGAACTCACTAGTTGGCCACCTAGCTTATTACTCTATCCGAACCCATTAACCAATTGCTCAATCCCTAAGATCCGGTTACCACCTTCTCTATCAAGACCTACTGAATTGACGAATTTGTTTTATTATTGTAAACATTCTTGTCTATCGATTTTACCAAACCGTTAACACTTTGAATTCTATTATTTATTGTTGTTTATTGTCTTGTTACGACAAGTCAACACCTATTGACTGTACCCAATCAACTAGAACAATATACTCCTAAACTTAGATACCTCTAAATCATTCATACATCATCAACAAATCAATAGATAAGAGCACAAGAACTCACATTAAGATCTCGACAAAACGTTTAACTATCAATATTGAATTCATAAAATATGCAACTATAATTAATTGTATCTTGGTAGATGATGAAAAGTTTAGCTAGACATGAAAAAATTAATAAGACTAACAATCATCGAATAAATAATATCCATAATAATAATTGTATAGTAATATAGTCTTTAATTAAGGAACTAAATTAATAAAAGTTAGAAAAAAAGTTAAAAAGATCTAACGAGAGAAGTCGTTGGCTAGCTGCTGGCTGATGAAGTCGAACGAACCAAGCACCTCAATATTTATTCGACCGACCTCCTGCCTCTCACCTTACTAGCCTACCTTACGCAAAACAATTCCAATTCCCTCTCGTACCAAACAAAACCAATTCGATTTTTAAACCCTCTTGTCGTACGAATTATATATTGTCTCTCCAGCCGACCTTTTAAAACAATTAACTGTCCTAGTATATATATTAGAAACATATGAGCACCGACGTTTTGACTATATCTTTCCACTCGGCCTACTTTCTTTCATTTTTAATCCAACACCAACCGACCTTTTTTCTATACTTTAGGCCAAGCCCATAATTAAATTATGATATAAAACTTACTTCCTTCTTTCTTGTTAAATCTCACGGCCCACATTGGGCTTTTTGTTTCTCCTGCCATTCATAATACTAAAAGCAAATATTATGGTATATCAATTTTGCTATTTAGTTTATATAAATTGTTTCCAGCCAAGATCCACCTGACAAGATTGAGTGTAGCTTATATTTTCTTGTTACCCATTTTAGTCCATAATATTTAGCAGCAGCCCACGTGAGTTTTAGTAACAAAAGCCAATCCTTGATTTCTTGGTCCAAATATGCGATTTTTATCATTTGAGCTCCAATCTTTGGTTTCTCCATTAATTGTCTTAATTCAACCCATTTTTGACATATTTCATCGTATAGACCTATAATAAGATAAAAGCACATATTAACTATAAAAGAAATGATATCGCGTAAAATAAATATATATAAAATAGTGTAAGGTACTCTATTGTTGCGTGGATCGTAATAAGACGTGATTCGTTTTGTCAAGAGTGCGGAATCCTCTTGAGACAACTAGTTTGCTATTGCCTTCCGTCGATTAATGAGCAATTAACCAACCCAAGGAGATGCACAAGGCTTGTGGTTCGTGTAGGAGATCACACGAAGGAACAATTAAACTTAGTTCGTAATTTCGTGAATATCTTCTAAGATTTACCAAAACGATTAACCAAGATTCAAAACGATTAACCTAATTCCGTAGATTAGGTCTTGTATTTATACTATAGGTATTGGGTTCGTGTGGGCTTCGGCCTTAATCATGGATTAAGCCTGAATTAACAATAAGCCAATCCACCTCGTGCTGACGTCAACACGAGGTTGATCCTTCATGCTGATGATGTCAGCACGAGGTTCGACCGTTTGACTCTTTGTTTGGCTCGTACATAACATCCAACCATCGTTTAAGCATCCTACGACACTTATAAACCTTGGTTCTATGCTCTTGTACCTACAAAACAATATATAACACACAAACACAATACAAAACACAAACAGATATAATATTGAAGTTCAGATATAATCATCAAATATCAACACAAGTTCTTATTTAAATGATTACAAACACAGTTCCTAAAACATAAACGATAATCAAATCTATGTTGCTATTGTCACAACGAATCTGCTTCTACAGACTCCCCCTTGACAATTGCAACTAGATCTCTTTAAAGTCTTCGAACTTGAACTTCAAAGCTATCCATTAAACAAAAGTCTTGTGCTATTCGCATGAATTCTCTCTTGCAAACAATGTGCGAGAATGTTGCGATAGCGCCTTTTTTCAACTCTCCAAAATTCCACTGCTGAATAAGGTGTATCCAAAAGTCTTCTCTGATCACCTCTTGACATATTGACTAACTGCATTGGATCATACATGCGTAGCAACATTTGTTCTTGTGAATCATCAACGAACATCTGTGCTTCGTCTGACTTGATATCTACTTGCCAAAATGTCATCTCTGTCAGCATATCTTGATCCCATCTGATAGCGGGAACCTTCTTAACACATTTAATCCTTCATTGTTTAAAACGAAATGTGCCATCTTGATTCTTAATCTTCTTCAAAGGTGTTGGCTTAATCAACCTTTCTAATTCTTTCATCTCTGAATCTATTCCAGTAGAAATCTGCAAGTCCATTGCTCTGAAGATTAACGAACCATTTTCTTCCCATATCTATCATGTCAGAATCACTAAGAGAGTGGAAATGTCTTTGACTCATCGACATGTACTGGCATCCCTCCTTTCTCTTGATAACAAATAAATCGATTCTTTGATCATAAATACAACTTTGTATCACTGAAAAGTACTTGGGTGCATCCTTGTCTGAGATAAACTCCCAAAACATCGATGGTTTATACGTATCGCGTATTACCAAACCAGTATGTTCTCTATAACCTGGAATCAGTCTATTAATAATAAACTCATGATCTTCCTGCACCGGAGGTATATTAAATCTTCCAAGATCAACCTCTCGCGTAGCATCTATATTCTAGTATAGATCAAAAATATTATCATGTCCTTCATCAACTATATTTGCATATACAGCAAACCTCAAACTTGCAGCATTCTTAGGTTCATCATTGATACTTTCTAGATCTTCTTCAGCATCAAGATCGTCCAATGCACCTATCCTTTGAAGCTTATCTAGCATTCAAATCATTTACATATACAAAGATAAAGAACATAAATCATAAGTCAAGACATAATAAAATAGTATAAATACATAAAAGAAATTAAAATAAATAATACTATATCACAAAATATAATGCAACAATTACATTAATATTTATCTTATAATTTTTATCTATTTTAACTTACAACAATAATATTATATCATAAATATAATGTAACAAATACATTCATATATATTTTATAATTATTACAAAAACAAAAATCATTAGCACTAAGGTTCATAATCCGAATCTGAATCCGAATCTGACTCTGACTCTGAAGATGTATGAGTTAACCTTGACTGTTCTTTCATTTGATCCCTAAGTGATCCTGGATCATAATAATCATCATAATCCATAATCTCTACTCTAGCTCTCATATGAGCCTATGGATCATAACCTAATCTCTGAGTAGATTTTTCGTTGCTAAGATTTTCTTTTTCTATATGATTATGAGGATCATTCACTAGCTTTTCTCGAATCTCCCTTTCTATTCTATCAGAATTAGAATCGAAGTTACCTGAATTAGAATCTTCCTCATCATCATTATTAGGATCATCAGGATTTGCATCTGGAGCGGTCATCACAGCTTTGCCTTTATCTTGAGTCCTAGAAGTACTAGCACCAGCTGTACCAGCAATCTCTGACTCTCTTTGTCTTGACGACTCCCCCTGAATATCTGCAATCTCTGTATCCATAGCATCACCACCAGCATCTTGACCTTGACCCTGATTCTCTGGCTCACCATCTGTTTGTTGTTGATTTGGATCTTGAGCTCGATCTTGATCATCATGATCATCATCTCTCGTCTTCTTAGCAAGCTCATCATCCTTACAACTACTTTTATCTCCCCCTTGAGCCAAGAATTGGTCAAGTCTAGATCCAAGAGACTGAACAAGAGCTGTCATTACGTCCATCTCTTCTTGATGCCTAGCAGCTTGGAGCTGTAGCTGATTCTCCAAAGCAGTGACCCTCAACTCTAACATCTTCTTCTCAGAAAATAAACGACTCAGCTATAATTGAACAAGAGCAACTGGACGTGACGTAGAAGCAACATCAGATGTAGAAGCATGAGGTGGCATCGTAGCTTCAAAAGAAGGCATACGAGCACTAAAAGTTCCTGTGGGAGGCATGTGAGGTCTTTGCAGAGGAGCCAACAGACGTCTCATGACTATAGAAACAGGAACTGTCGCTTGAATAGAAGCAAACGAAGGCCTAAGAGCAACAAGTGTCGGCTCTGGCTCTTGACGAACTGTAGACTCTAGAGCAGTAGGAATCGTAACAGTTGTAGCCTCAGTAACAACTTGTGCGCGAGAACCAATTCCTCTAATAATAAACTTTGGTCTTGACCTTCTCTCCCCAACACCAACATTAGCAGAAGTAGTAGACACCGAAATAGGAATCTTAGAGACAGAAGCTCTTAAAGCAGCAACTGATGGAGTATCACCAACATTAGGTGCATGAGACCTCTCCATAGCAGCTTGATATACAGCAAAATCTCTATCAACTTCAGCTTGAGATCTTCCTTGTCTTCTTCTTCGCTTCGGCAATCTTTCTTCCTCTTCTTCATCTTCTGAATCCTCAACTACATTAACCGGCAATTCAGAAGGACCAACAACATCAACACCAACTGGAGCAGAGGTAGAAATAGAAACTCCAAAAGTTGGTGGAACAAGATTTGCAGGATCATCAATATCCTCCACAAGAGCATCCATATCTGGATCATGCTCCAGATCTCCAGCATATAAAGGAACATCATTGAGTCCTTCAAACTGATCAGTTCGCTCTTCTTCAGGATTTTCTTGAGCCTGATCATCACCAGCAGCAGCAGCAACAGGTTCTTCAGCTTCCCAACCTTTTGTCGAGGGGCAACATAGTTAGGATTGATCAAATGTCCGAACAATGGTGGATTCTCAACATCAACCGGAACATTTCTTCCCGACAAATGCTTCATGCTTTCAACAAATGCCTTATGAGTAAGACGACCTAAATTGAACGTAGGACCGTCAAATAATAATTCAGCTGCAAAGTGACGAATGATTATCATCACAAATCTTGGAAACAGAAAGAATTTATTGTCTGTACCAAATGACCTCAACTGCTCCTCCAAATTATCAAAAATGTACTGAGAAGCGTTCTGTATATTCATCTGAGAAGCGTTCTGTATATTCATCTGGTTATAGCCTGTACTCCGTTGACTAATGGACCTCAACAAATAATAAGCAAGCAACTTCCATTTGCCACGAAGATGATTCTTGAAGTATGGGTGAGAAATAGCACCAGTATACCCCATACGACGTAGAGCACCGTCACAAAATTCTTCTGAAAAATCGGTCGGACCTTGCTCTATCTCGACATCACCCAAGTGTAATATCGTCCGTAAGTCTCCAGCCGAGAACGAGAATGAACGTCCTCCAACAGTAGTGCGAATGTACATATGATCACCCATCTGCACTGAACGGGCTAAATTCCAAAACTCCCTAATGAGACTTATCACCAACGGAAGGTTCTCTGTTACTGCAAAATGTACACGAGAACGTGCAAGAAACTGTAGGACACCATGAAACTCTGGTGTGCACCCCGTCTGTGTAATGCTAAGATCGAGTGCAACATTGTGCTCCTTGACGAACACACGAGCATTATTACCTTGTCCTGCCATACCTTCACAAAAACAGACAAAAACGACAAGAAAACGAAAAAGTTAGAAATTAAAAACAAAAAATTAGGGTTTTTGGCTCGATTGCTTCGTGATGATGTCATCACGAGGAAGATCTTCTTCGTCGTGACGTCAGCACGAGCTTCAAATGAAACCTAGAAAGACGAGGTAAAAACATCTCCATATGATGTTAAAATTGATCAAAATCACTTTTAAAACATCATCGTGGACTTGTTTATGATTCGTGAATGCCCAGAAAACCAAAAATCGAAACAAATTCGATGAACACGAAGTGGTTTGTGTTCTTGATGTTCTTCATGTGAATAGTGACTGAAACATAGTATCTTCAATTAAACTTGATTTTAAGTATGTTAACATGAACTCATGACAGATTTAAAGTGTACAAACATCGATTAATCCAATTTTAAGTCCAATTTTAAGTCCAAATCATCAAAAATTGAAGATCAAATTCTTGGTTCGTCTTAGTTACTGTTCACGCGAAGAAGATTCAAAATTTGGGCATTATAACGACATGAAATCATTAGTTCTTATAGTCAAAACATCAATAATCAATCATAGATCGTGAAAGTACCAACAAATCTAAGTAACAAACACGAAAAGAGGATGAATTCGATCGAAAAGAGATACGAATGAATAGTGCGCACGAGGGACGCAAGTTCGAGTGATTTACTTAGGGTTAAATTTTTGATTAATGGTAATTAATGAATAGTAATAACCCATATTTATATTCGAATCCTCATGGGTTGGGCCGAACACTCAGTTCGTGGGCTTCGTGATGACGTCAACACGAGGTATGCTAACGTCGGCACGAAGGACTTCGAATTTTCATATTGTTATTCACACAAGCTTCATTACTTAGCCAAATTTCATGAATTTTCCAGAATTCTAAACAAGGAAAAATTACGAAAATTCCAGAAACATAAACCTGTAGATACCCGTTACTAAAAACCTGTATCTACTCGAATATGTAATCATAAATCATCTGTACTAACTTGTCATCACAATAATGTATCAAATAAATCTTACATTATTATCTTGATGTAAAATCGATCATTTCTTCATTGATGTTTAACTCAACAATTGCAAACTTACATTAAAACATATTTAATGTATAATGCATTACAATACATCAAAATATCATATCAACAACCTATCACATTACATCTTAGGTTGTGATCTTGATAATAAAATTATAACCTATCACACTAAGTCTTAGGTTAATAAATACAAGGCAATCCATCCTTGTAACACAATTCTTGTAATTTCTGAGAAACTTTTATTGTCCGTCGCAATGTAATTCTAATAAGCAAGCGAAAACAATTTTGCCTTCAATCACAATCTGAAATTTTGATGCCAATTTCATTTAAAATGAGTTTATTATCTGTAACCTACACACTTAACAAACTTCATCAATGAATCAAAAACAATAAAAATATCATAAATATACAACCTAGCAATCATTTCAAGATCTAAGGCAAGTCCAATCTTTGTCAAGCATACTTATCAACCAAAAACAATTGAAATTTCCAAAAATTTACTTGAAACATATTCAAAAATATTTTGACTTTCCAATTTTCAAAACATTTCATTTTCTAAATTAAACAACTTATGTATTAATTAGAAAATCCATCTTTTAAACATTTATACCGTAAGCAACAAGACTTATATAATTCACTAAGAATTATAACTGTGAATGCTTATCAAACTCTCGTGCAATAAGAACTAGTTTGACACACAAACTGACACTTATTACAAAAATAAAAAAAATAAAAAATAAAAATAAAGACGAAACAAAATAAAAATAAAAATAAAATAAAATAAAAAACTAAGCTACTTTATTTATTTACAAGAAATCTAAAGTTTCTGCAGATTAGATCAGATTAGCATTTACATAAATCTGCAAGTGAGAAATAATTCTCTTATTATTAGTCATGAATAATGACCCAACCATGATTACTGATATATTTGTCCTCTTAAACATTCGGTGCTTCCACTTTCCTTTGAGTTGTGACACTTTCGACATACCCTGGCCAAGGACAGTCACCATGTAACCCGAGTAGCCTAATATGCCACTGAATAGTTTGCGAACTTATGTGACCCACATTCAGATATACTTCCGTAATCGATACAAGCACTAAGATAACAAATATTCAATATATATTCAAAAACAACCTTAAACAAATCATGAGACACTTTTTAGATAACTGAATTTAATTACTTTGTGATTTAACTTATTTGCTTTTGCATTTCATTATTTATAAGGAACCCGTGATTTTCTATGAGACCCATGTAGCGAACTTTCTGACAACCTATCCCAAGTTGAAAGCTTTAGGTAGGCTAAGTATACAAAGACACCCCGAGAACATACTTGTCCGAATCTCAAAGACCACATTAGCCCTTTAATTTTCATTCATTTCATTTGCATAAACAATATCACATATAACAACTCATGCTCATGAGTTGTAGAGGTTTTTGCCTATATTTTGAACAAATCCTATAGTAATGCTAGATCTTTCACAAAATTTAAGGACTAGATCAATTCATTACTGAAAAGCAAGCATTCTCAGCCATATATCTGCATATGTTTCCCACAAGAACATTTTATAATTTAAGTTCAGATTAAGGAAACCTTGCTACTTTGTGTCTACCAATATATCCTAAATTGTAATCACTGAACTAAGCAGTTATATTATGATCAAGCAGACTTAAAAGCTAAGTATCCTCACTTCTAATCATCTTACAGCATTAACTTAAATCTCTTCATATTTTTGTCATTTTCTCATTTTTCACATTTTTATGGTTTTCATGACACTAAGAACTCTTTTTGTATTTTTATGACTCTAGCTATTTACAGACACAAACTTACAAAAATTAATTCTTTGAGAGATTTAATATGAATTAGCATTCTTCATCCCATTGAGAAGAATTAACTTCTCAAATCGAGCCTTATCAAATGCTATGGTATACAGATCAGCTAAAGTATAATCAGTTATAACCTTTTCCAAATGAATTAACACATGTCTGCTTCTTGCACTGCCACGATACTAATCTTCCTCCTAACAACTGACAACCTCTAGTAGTAGACTTTCTGTCATTGTTACAACCGCTAAAGTCCGAATCAGTATATGCAACAAAATCAAACGTTCCTCCCATTGGATACCATAGACCAAGCCCTTGGTTTCCCTTAAGATAACGTGGAATACGTTTAGCTGCAGTCAAATGTGACTCTTTCGGACTAGCTTGAAATCTAGTGCAAAGACAAACAGCGAACATAATATCTGGACGTGAAGCAGTCAGATACATCAATGAGCCAATAATAGCAGGATAATAAGTTGCATCCACAAGTTCATCTTTCGGACCAACAACCCCTAAACCATGATTGTTGAATAGGAGTACCATATGTCTTGGACTCTAGCATTTGAAACCTTTTCAAGATGTCATCGACATACTTAGACTGGTGAATAAAGAATCCATCTTTCCTTTGATCTACTTGTAGTCCGAGGAAAAATTGTAATTCCCCCATAGCACTCATTTCAAATACATTTTTCATGCTCATTTCAAACTCTTTGCACATCTTTATATCAGATGAACCAAAAATGATATCATCCACGTAAACTTGTACAATTAGATAATCTCGCTTCTTCCACTTGATAAACAATGTGCTGTCTATCGATCCTTTTGTAAAACCGTTTGTCAACAAATGTGTCGACAATTTTTCATACCATACTCTGGGTGCTTGATGCAATCCATAAAGAGCCTTATCCAAACGATATGCTCTTCTTGGATAATCCGGATCTTCAAACCCGGTGGTTGGTGAACATACACTTCTTCTTTGACTTCACCGTATAAGAAGACACTCTTAACGTCTAACTGATATACCTTTATACCTTTGAAACTGGCATTGGCTAAAAATAACCTTATAGCTTCAATCCTAGCAACTGGTGCAAAAGTTTCGTTATAGTCATATCCTTCTCGTTGTGTAAACCCCTGAACAACCAAATGTGCTTTATTTCTAGTAACGATCCTTTTGTCATCTCGTTTGCATTTATATACCCAACGAGTTCCAATCAGTTCTTTACCTCTAGGCACATCTACTAACTCCCGAACTCCAACTTTTTCAAATTGAGCTAATTCTTCTTGCATAGCTTCAACCCAACATGGATCTTGAAGTGCTGCGTTAACATTCTTAGGTTCTACTTGTGAAATGAAACCAGAATATAAACACTCATTTATCAATCCAGTGTCTTTCACTTCACAAAACAAACTAGTTAGATCCTTATTCAATTGATTTCTAGTTCGAACAGATTCTGTGGCATTACTAAGAATATTTTCAACTGGATGATCCTTATTAACTCGATATTGAGGAACCGAATCAACATTCAGACTTTCTCCTAAATTTGTTCTAATCTGAAACTCAGGAGAGCTAAAATCATCTTCCGATTCTTCAGAAATAGGATCATCATCAGGCAGTGTAACCTTCGATGGAGTAAGTGGTGTAGTGTTCTCGGGTTCACTATTATCTGAATCTGGTGTCTTATTCTTGTCCTTACTACTTTCATCAATATCAGTAGTAAACTAAACTTTGCTTGGAGTAGTATCGACATTTCGAGTAGGCGGAGATGTAGGAGTATTATCCATGTGATCTCTTAAAATAATCACATCATCAACTATCTCAGGATCTGAATAAGAATCAGGACCATGTAATGAACTAAACACACTATCATAATCGAAGTTCTTGCCACTTCTAGAATGAATCGCGGGCTTATGACTGACAATCTTGACATTTGTACCCAAATCAACTTTGTCGGTCTGTTTATTGTAAACCCATCGAATTGATGTTCCCGGTTTATAACCCATGAAAAATCCCTCTTCAACCTTTGAATCAAACTTTGACTGAGGTAGATACTTCAAGAAAGTACACAGTACACCAAATGGTTCAACATTCTGTAAATTCGGTTTCTTCTTATGTAGAAACTCATAACATGTCTTATTATGACGCTTAACTACAGTAACCCTATTTAAAATATGACAGAGCTGTATCCACCGCCTCCGCCCAAAACATAGTAGGAAGCCCTGAATCTGCAAGCATAGTTCTGGCTGTCTCGATTAGAGTCCTATTCTTTCTTTCAGCAACTCCATTTTGTTGTGGTTCATACGGAGAACTGTATTGATGTTGGATTCCCTTTGACAAACAAAATACATCCATCACATTATTCTTGAATTCAGTTCCGTTGTCACTCCTGATTCTCTTAACACGAACTCCATAAATGTTTTCAGTTTCAACAAAGAAATTTATCAAAATCTGCGGAGTTTCATCTTTCGATTTAAGAAAGAATACCCATGAGAATCTCGAGTAGTCATCAATAACCAACAAACAGTAATACATCCCACCAATACTTCTTACATGTACTTGACCAAATAAATCCATGTGAAGTAGCTCGAAAGGATTGGCAATAGAATTTTCTTGTTTTGGTTTATGTGCAGACTTTTGCTGTTTACCTTTCAGACAAGGTACACATTTGTCTTCCATCCCAAACCGTTTCATGGGAACGCCTTCAACCAAACCATGTTTGACAATGTCATTCATCTTTCGGAAATTGATATGTCCCATTCTTCTATGCCATAGTAAAGATTCAGATGCGTTTGCTTTTGATAACAAGCACACATACTCCTTTAGATCATCAACACCTAACACAAGGCCATAGATGTCTCTCTTCCTAGGAGCTTTCAGCAGGATCCAGTCTTCAGGAATAACATATCCTGGTTTCAATATAAGTGCTTCTTTCTCTGTAAAATGGACATTGTTTCCCTTGTCACAAATTTGAGAAACACTTAATAAATTATGTGCTAACTGTTCCACATAATTGACTTTCTCCAGCATAATCTTCCCATTGACAACATCACCTTGGCCTGAGATGTTGCCGCCCTTGGGACCCGTGAAACTAACATACGAACCATTTACATCTTCATAATTGGACAAAACATTCTTGTCCCCTGTCATGTGCCGAGAGCATCCACTGTCAATACACCAAAGACTTATAGGCTTTCTTGGTTCTCCCTGCACATCAGACAATAAGATGGTTAGTTTCTGAATGGAACCTAAACCTTTTGAGGTTTTGGTTTTCCGAATTCATCCCTAATGATCAATTCGGTCCAATATCCATCGCTCTGTAAAGGAGCCTTGGATGAGGATGGTGTCACAAACTGTTTCTTAGGTGAAGTGAAACGAGTCTTAGGAGGTGAATTCCTTGGTGAGTGAGTACCGAATCTAGGTTGACTCCCTAATCGATCATAGAATTTAGACGAACTATTGATTCTAGAAGGAGGAGATCGATTTTGTTGAGCCATCTTCCTAGTTAAATTACTCGTTTGAGGTGTACGAGAACGACTCGGACTTACACTACTAGAAGTAGTATTCTGTGAAGGTCCCTGTCGTTTTGGAGTCTTAGATCTATTATCATGAGCAACAATATCTGAGTCACTAGATCCTCCAGAAGACATACCCTTTTCTGGACATCTTCGTTTCCTATTTGGACAACAACTATAAACATGTCCTACTTCATAAAAATAGAAACAAGATTTTTTAGCTCTTGCTTTCTTAGCTTTAACATCAAACTCAGCTGAAGTCATGCCTAAACAATCCTTAAGTTCAATTGTGGCTGACTCTTCTTTTGATAAACCAGTTGACTCATTTTTATCGGAAAAATGTACCTTCTTTTGAGAATTCTTATGAGTCTTATATGGAGTTAAGGGAACTCCACTAGAAATAGATTCATCCTTATTCCATATTTTATCAATCTTGTCATGATCTATCTTTTCAAAATCAATTTCATTTGATGTAAAAACAGTATCACATCCCTTCTTTGTAAGACATTTAAGACAAGTTGAATTCACTTTACTAGATCCTTTAGGAGCACTAGCATCATAAACTCCGTTCTTAGGATCCACTGGTTTAACAAATGAACTTTCAAGCTTATGTTTCTTGTTAAGCTCTTTAATTTTATCAATTGAGCTTTTAGAGCTTTTAGGGGTCTTAGGATCAACATTTTGTTTTTATGAAATGATTTGACCAATTTCACCAATATCAACCTTTTCAGTAAGCTGTGTTAGAGACTCAGTATAATTATCATTGAATGGACCTCTAACCTCATTATAACTCATACCCAAACCACTTTTGTCTTTTGAATCCCGTGGTACAAGTTTTTGCCTCTGCATTGATCTTATTAAATCAGATCCCCTAATTTGATCTAGTCTTGTATTAAGCTTAACTATCTCCAACTATGCATCAACCAATTCTTTTTCCTTTTTAGAAAAGTCTTCAGTTAGTTGAGCGTATTGTTCATTTTCCACTTTTTCCATCAAGACTGACTCTTTTAATTTTTCTTTTAATGCAAGAATATCCTTATCAGATGCACGAATCTTATCTTGATAAAGACTTTCTTGTTTTACCAATCCAGAATTTTTGGCAAACAAAGAGTCGTTTTCCTTTTTAAACATGTTGTACTGACTAGTTATGTTAATAACTGACTTATTTAAAATAAACACCTCAAGACTCGATGACTCTTCCTTTTCTTCAGATGCTTTCGCTGCTGTCATTTGTTCACTCTCAGATCTTACAGTCTCAGCAACATTACATACATACATTCTTCTGAACTATCTCAGATGCACTTTCTTCACTTGAGTATACAGCATAATCAATTGTTGCAGCTACCTCATCATATAATTCTACCATGTAGGCATGATTCGAGGTATCATCGGATTGTGTATCTCATTGATAAGTACCATCTGGATTCTGAACAACAACAGCCTTTGACTTCGAAAATGGTGACGAAAATGGATGTTGTGGAGTAGTAGGATATGTAATCATTGCTTGCGTTTTATGATTACTTGGAGTAATACTGCCTTGATTGTAATTTTGATTACTTGGAGTAATACCGTCTTAGGTCGTTGACACTCTCTTGCAAAGTGACCAAATCCATCGCAGTTATAACATTTCACCTTGGATTTGTCAAAGCCTTTAGTGCCATTACCTATAGGTCTCCCAGTTCTCTGAGTGAATCTTCTGACCTTAATAGTGAGCATAGCTAGCTGCCATTGTAGATCCATTTCTTCCAAATCATCAAGATCTATCTGATTGTAATCCTCATCAATTACTGCAGGATCAGTAATCTTTCCTCCGATAAATGCTTCATGAGCATTACAAAAGGCTGAGTAAACACTCATTCTACCTTCTGTAGAACTCATACTCATTGGCATAGAGTGGAAAGATTGTACATTGCTCTTAACATTCGCATGTGCATTGTTTCCCGAGCTAGACCTTCAGCATCTACTATTGGTTTAGCTTCAGCAGCACTTAGAAATGCATTGTTTCCCGAGCTAGAACTTGCTAAATGAACAGACTTAGCATGATATAAAGATGGATCTTGTGTGAAATCCAAGTGAGTATCTTTAATTCTTCTCTTCATGTCTCTGTTCTTCAGCTTGGAAACTACCTTTTCAAAGTCCCATGTACTGTATTCCTGATCATCTTGAAGTTGATGAACATAATCAGTCCATGTCTTGGGCAATGAGTCCTAAAACTTATCAACTAGCTCAGTTTGAGGATAAATAAACTCAAAATTTGACAACTCAGTGGTCAAATGACTGAATCGAATAATAATCTCGTGAAGAGATTCTCCTTTCAGTCCATTAAAGGCTTCATACTGGCGCTTCAGGAGTTTGATACGATTCTTCTTCAAGGTTACATCGCCCTCACAATATCTTTCAAGAGCGACCCATAAGTCCTTTGAAGTAGTGTACTTTTTGAACAAATGTACACTATCTTGAGGCAAGGCCATAGTAAGAGTGAACAAGGCCTTTCCCTCAATTGCATATCTTTTACGTTCTTCAATCGGCATATCAGCATAAGTATACCTACCGATCACTCCATTCTTCTCATACGAAGGCCAATCAAAACCTTGAGTTATCACAAGCCACATTTCCATGTCACTGACATGAATGTAGTCTTCAAAACGTCTCTTCCACATCCAATAATTTTACATACGGAACAATTTTGGAGGTGTGTTTCCACGACCAACCTCATGATCATGCATTATCATCTGGCTGATAAGTAGGGCATTAGGGGAGTTTGCAGCAGCTGGTATAGTCGTCATTTCGAATCTTTCAGTAAACAAATCAAACGAAATAACACTAAGTTCGTGTAATACGAAGTACAAAGTATACGTGGCGCGAAGCACGAAGTATACGTGGCACGAAACACGAAGTATACGTAGCACGAAGTACGAAGTATACGTGGCACGAAACACGAAGTATACGTGGCATGAAGTACGAATTATACTTGGTACGAAGTACGAAGTATACGTGGCACGAAGTATGAAGACACACTAGTCACGACTTAAGTCACGAAGAGTGGTTCGCGCTAACGTGGCACGAAGTTAACATGAAGTCAACAGATGACGTGAACACGAACACGAAGAAGAGCACGAAAAACCTTTTTAACACGAATTTCGAAAAGAATTTGCAATCAATAGCCAATCAAACGATCTTCTGGTAATCAACCTTAGGGCTCTGATACCACTTGTAAGGTACCCTATTGTTGCGTGGATCGTAATAAGACGTGATTTGTTATGTCAAGAGTGCGAAATCCTCTTGAGATAACTAGATTGCTATTGCCTTCCGTCGATTAATGAGCAATTAACCAACCCAAGGAGATGCACAAGGCTTGTGGTTCGTGTAGGAGAACGCACGAAGGAACAATTAACCTTGATTTGTAATTTCGTGAATATCTTCTATGATTTGCCAAAACGATTAACCAAGATTCAAAACGATTAACCTAATTCCGTAGATTAGGTCTTGTATTTATACTAATAGGTATTGGGTTCGTGTGGGCTTTGGCCTTAATCAAGGATTAAGCCCGAATTAACAATAAGCCAATCCACCTCGTGCTGACGTCAGCACGAGGTTGATCCTTCATGCTGATGATGTCAGCACAAGGTTCGACCCTTTGACTCTTTGTTTGGCTTCGTTTGGCTCGTACATAACATCCAACCATCATTTAAGCATCCTATGACACTTATAAACCTTGGTTCTATGTTCTTGTACCTCCAAAACAATATATCACACACAAACACAATACAAAACACAAACAGATATAATATTGAAGTTCAGATGTAATCATCAAATATCAACACAAGTTCTTATTTAAATGATTACAAACACAGTTCCTAAAACGTAAACGATAATCAAATCTATGTTGCTATTGTCACAACGAATCTGCATCTACAAATAGGCGACATCATGTCATTATGAGATCTTCCTGGAATTTAGATCCTTTATGGAGACCTCTCTGCAAAGCTTGAATAGCGGTCAACATATCTAATTTAGGAATATTAAGAGATTCTTTTGTAAATCTAGTCATAAAATCTCTAAGTGATTCATGCGGTTTTTGAATTATTTTATATAGATCATCAGTCATATTCTCAAAAGTCCTACTGCATGAAAATTGACTATAAGATAAATTTGTTAAATCAGCGAAAGAATTAATAGATAGAGGAGGCCAACTCTGCAGCCATTTTAAGGCTGATCCAGATAGTGTCGATCCAAAGCTTTTGCATAAGCAATCTTCTTTCAAATTTGATGGAATCGGCACCATTTCCATTTTCTCCAGATACAGCGTGATATGCTCCTGTGGGTCAGTGGTTCCATCATATGGTTTCATATTTGGAACATGGAATTTTCTTCGGGATTTCTACGTTCGCAATCCTGTCGCCATATCTGTTGATTAGATAGGACGCAGGGTTGACTTCAGGAATTGGATTGCAAAATCCAGGAATGCTCGAAATCATGTCTTTAATCTTCTAAAATTCTCTAGCGATGTAATCATTTGCTCCTTGTCCCTGCGATGGATTAGTAAAAGCAAAAGATCCAGCAAAATTATTAGAATTGTTTAAACCTGCACTCATGGTGGCCGATGTTCCAGCAACATGAGTGTTTTGCGGAATATTACTCCCAAAATTAGGAGTCGCAGTTGGCATCGATGTATTATAGGGACAGACTCAGGAGCAGTTGGAGTCGTTGAAAACAAATTCCTAGGAGTCATCAGTGGTCTGTTTTCAAAAATCCTTGACACAAGAATTTTGAATTGTGCCTGATTATATTCTTGATTAGTCTTAGTTGTCTTATCAAGATTCTGCAAAATAGTAAACAAGTCAGGCAGTTCTTCAGAGTTAACATTCCTAGATCCGGTATTGTAGGGATCCGGATTGCCATAATCGTCGTAAAAACTCCTTCTTTGAGTCTGGCTTGATCTTGCATTCTCCTGAGATGAGTTTCTTGCCGGAATTTCTCCAGATAAGTCTGGGATCTGGAATGAATCCATTGGCTCCTTTCCTTTTTCCTGGGCAGAAGTTCGAGCAGCAATGTTCTTGTTTCTTCAATAAGAAGCACGTCTTGGAGGTGGAGGAGGTAAAGGAGAAGAAAGAACAGGAGTAATTTGCGAATAATTAGTTGGTTGAGTCGACATCTTCGGTATTAGATTTTGAAAAATCGAGATTTTTGAAAATCAAAAAGATTTTTTATCAGATCGAAAGCACTTTTCGCCCCACGGTGGGCGCCAAATTGTTTTGGTCAAAAATTATCCAAGATAATCAACCTTGAAGACTTAGATCAGCTATGTAACCAAACTTTCGTTCGTGAGGTTAAGGGCTTGTAAAATTGGTTTAGATTCAAAGATGCGTTTAAAATAAGTATGATAAATCAAGATCATGTCGACTTAAACAAAAGAAGGTAGTCAAAAGATTTCGCAAATAACTATATAATCAAATATAAGATAGATTAAGCAAGATAAAGAAAGATAAACGTAAATAAATGCGAAAAATAAAGAGAAAGGAACAAAGAACACCGAGATTTTTTATCGAGGAAAAACCCTTAATCCTTTATGGATTGTCGGCATAAAAACCCTGGGAGGAAGCAATCGTCCCTGCCTTGTTCTTTTATTAATGGTGTAAATTGGTTAAAATGATAGAGCGACTTGATCGATGTTTCTAAGTAAAGAAAAGTATGTTGGTTGTTTACAAGTATGAGTAGAGAAAATAAGCAAGTAAATATGTGAGTGTGTGTAACGTTGTATATCCTATGATCGATCAGGTCCTCGTTTATATAGAGCAGCCTAGTAACTAATTATCCGAAATTACAGGGATCTTCCTAGTCTTCATCTGGTGAACGTTGGAGCATATCTTGACTGATATTGTAGTCGTTTGAAGATATTCTCCTCATGCTGAATTCCTCTTGAAGTCTGATTATGATGTTGGAATAAGTCTTCTTTGCGTGTTGATCAAATAAGACATGTGTTGAATCTCTTTTGTACCGTTAGAGATATTTCCTTTTTGATAAATATCAAGTTACCTGCATAATATTCTCATAGAAACAATACTTGAAGTTTATCGTTAGTAATTAGTCAAGGCGTGTCAAGATCCTGAAGGTCCATGATCTTGAGGTCCCAAGATAATGAAACCTGAAATTTCACCCATAACAGTCTTGTTTTGAAATTGCACGGAAATTTAAGTTTAAATACTTAAGTTTTCGGTCAAAATGAGTCAAAACAGAATCATTTAATTGATGTATTTGACAGATATTTTGATTTTGAATTTGTTAAGAATAATTGAATCGAACATGCTTATTGTATGAAATAACTTGATAATTGTTTAGATTCTAATCCTAAGTGTGAGAATCTATTGTATATTATCAGTTAAATCTGTTTAAGTGTTTTCAGAATTCGGTTATTTCATTTTCAGAAAATGCATGTGTTGCATAGTTCTCATAAGTTCACTGATGTGGTTGCAGTGTTATTTATCTTATTAGGATATGTGTCAATTGACAAGATAAAGGATCTTCAAAGTATATGAAACTTGGGTCTATCCAATCCGGAATGGAGAAATCTCAAGCTTAAAATGGAAGCAGAATATACTTACACATCAGCAACTCAGCTAAATTCAATCGGGGACAAAAATGATGACAGAGAAATTATCTGAGGGTGATTAATTTTGTATCAATTATTTTTTTTGTATTTGAATTTATTTTACAGCATTGTGTATGTCCAATGGCTGTCATTGTTATACTTAAAGATGGTGCATTAAATTTCATTTAATTATTGACAAAGTGGGTCATAATTTATTTATTTTTATTATGCAAGATGTTTAAGTAGCAACAATTCTAAAGAATTTCTTTATTGAGAAAAATATGATAATGTTAACATGAAAAAGTGGTTTATATTACTTTCATCATGTTCTCTAAAGAATTCTCTTCGTTAATCATACCGGGTTCGATAAAATTATTTGTGAATTTTATGTATGTTAGTCAAGTTTGTGAAAGTTGACTTTGTGTAAGTCAAGGTTCCATGAATCGAAGAAAGATAGGTCATGTTTAATATGCAAATCATACCAAGTGGACTCATATGCATGTTATAAGCAAAAAGGGCTAATAACGCATATTGTAGTCAAGTGGAATTAACTTTGTGTATTTTACACTAGTTTGATTTGTGTGTTTGTGTCAAGCGGGCTTCTATATGCGCATTTCATCTAGTTGAACCTATATGTGTGTTTGACCAAGTGGGCCGATATGCGTGTTTGGTCAAGTGGACTGATATGCGTGTTTGTGCCAAGTGGGTCGAATATGCGTGTTTTAGTAGATTAAGGTTTGCGTGTTTGTTTGGATATAAAAGGAAAAGAACACACCTTTAGTGTTTTATCTGAAAATACATTTTCGTGTTTCTCCACAAACTTCACTTGCGCGCGTGTACTGTCAGATACTATTCACGTCTTTTTCGATTTACTACACTTGATCGTTACGAGTTTTTGCTACTGAAAACATCTTCATTAGTACTTATAGAACAAAGGTATATGATTAACAAGAATTCTAAGTCCAGACTTCAAGTTCAAATGTCAAGATTTAGGGTTTTTATGTTCGGTCATAAAATCACTAAAAAAGAAATGGAATGTTAAAACTTGTAAATCGGGCATTTAGGAAACCTTTGATGCCATTTTTATGAGTTTTGATGTTCAAAACACTGGATTGAGTTTTGGAGAAGATGAACAGCCATATGCGTGTTCTTGAGCAATATGCGTGTTCTTCATCTGCGTGTTCTTGTGAACACCAGATCTTAAAAATCAAATATCATCCAGTTTTGCGTGTTTGTGATGATGTCATCATAAAGAACACGCATTTGACCAATCAACACCCTTTGTGAGTACTTGTTGCCAAACCCACCCATTTGCGTGTTTGCAACCATTTGCATGTTGTGGCATCATGTGCGTGTTTCATGACTTAGAAAATTTTAAATTAAAATTTTCTTTATGAAACACGACTCGCACTGACTAGTCAAACCCGACACCACATGTGTGTATTGTCACCATATGCGTGTTTATAAGGACTTTGTCGATTCTAGGACTTATAAAATTTTCAAATCGAGAAATTTTTACTTAGTCAAATTAGAAAGGACATGTACCTTATGTTTTCAGTTATTAAAACTTCATCATGTTTTAAAAGATTTTGAGAAAATTGGTCTTACTTCTTGTGTAAAACTAATAAAAGTTTTAATTTTGACATGTTGCTTTGATAAACTATACAATATTTCAGCGGAATATGCAGCCAAATGGTTTCTATTTCACAAGAAATAAACTAGATTTATCAATTCAATGTATTTGTCATTGTTTAAAGTGTATAATCATCTTCAGAGCCGTTTTAGAAAGTGATAAAGGACTTTATGTAAGGTACCCTATTGTTGCGTGGATCGTAATAAGATGTGATTCATTATGTCAAGAGTGTGAAATTCTCTTGAGATAACTAGATTGCTATTGCCTTTTGTCAATTAACAAGTAGTTAATCAACCTAAGGAAATGCACGAAGCTTATGGTTCGTGTAGGAAGTCACACGAGCAACAAGTAGCTTTAATTCGTAAATTCGTGAACAATTCCCTAAAAAGATCTACCTAATTTCGTAGGCTACGTTTGCATTTATACTAGAATGGTATTGGTTCGTGCTGACGTCGGCACGAGGGTAATCTTATGTGCTGATGATGTCAGCACGAGGATCGTCCCTTTGGTCCTTTGCTTGACTTTGTTTGGCTTGTACACAACATCCAACCATCGTTTAAGTATTCTATGACACTTATAAACCTTGGTTCTATGTTCTTATACCTGCAAAACAATATATAACACACAAACACAATACAAAACATAAACATATATAATATTGAAGTTTAAACGTAATCAATAAATATCAATACAAGTTCTTATTCAAATGATTATAAACGTAGTTCCTAAAAACATAAACGATAATCAAATCTATGTTGCGATTGTCACATCGAATCTGCATCTACAGACTCCCCCTGACAGTTGCAACTAGTGTTAGAAATCCAAAAATAGTGATACATTGTAATTTAAGTTATGGACTTACTTGTAGTTAAGACATGAGTTGATGATTTCTAAGGTTGAGGGGCTAATTGTGATAATTAGCATAGTTGGTTGGTTTAGACTATAAATAGCCTTCAATTCCTTAGAAATTATAACTTTGATAGATTAACAACACATTCTTCATACAATTACTCCTGAATATCACACTCTTGATTCCAATTATCTCTCAATACACACACAAACACCAAGAACACACACACTAACCAAACACCATTGTTGAAGTGAATTCAGTTGAAAAATCGTGTTGATTACATTTGGTATCAGAGCAAACATCGTTCTGATCTCGATCCATAACTGAGTTCAATCACATCTCAACACAAATCACCTTTAATTCTGTTTTATTTTTGTTTCTGTTCGTCATTTTTTTTACTGAAAATCCAGAAATTAACCTATTAAATCACACAAAATCACAGATGTTTGTTCACCGTTCGATTCCTCATAGTTAATAACATAATTCTCTCAAGTTTCATGTTCTAATTCAATCTGGATCAAAAATTCAGATTTTGAGTTTTTGGCGGTAAATTTTGGGATTTGATTCTGTTGTGTTAGAAGCTAAGTGTTGTTAATCGGATCATTGCTGAGTGAAAACAAACTGTTTGCAAGTGGTTTCATGTTCCATTTCTCAGAAAATCAAAAGATATTGAAGTTTCAAATATCGTCAATGGAGTTGTTCATGTTCAGAGGTTGAAGACGACTGTGTAAAGCTAAAACGATCTTAATTAGATCGTTTCAGTTTTTCTTTTCTTCATACTTTCGTATCAGTATTGTGGAGTGTCAAACGATTCAAATTTTGATCGTTTTGACAAGTGTGGTTGTTGAGATAAGAGTTGATTGTGGCTAACTGATCCTTTGGATTGGTTTTGGTCAATTCAATTCTTGAAAGATAAACAAGTTATTGAAAAATTCTGAAGAGAATCCAAAACGATCTCTTTTAGATCGTTTCAGTTCTCTTAGAAACTAGAACGATCTCTTTTAGATCGTTTCAAGTTTCATCTGAATTTTTTTTGGTTTGAGTAATTCCTGAAGAGTGTTGTTTGGAAATCATCCTACTTTTGGGTAACTGATCTTCGTGATTGGTTTTGCTCAATTCATTACATTCCAGTTCATACCAAAACTCTGCCCAAATCATTTCAGATTACTTAGAATTTTTCCTTCTTCTGAAAATTGTTTTACTGTCAGATCATTTCATTGTTACTTCAAAATAGATCGTTTCATTTTAATCCAGATTAGATCGTTTCATTCTTACTCCAAAACAAATCGTTTCATTTTTAATTCAATTTAGATCGTTTCAGTTTCACTCCAATTCAGATCGTTTCATAGTTACACCAAATCAAATCGTTTCTTTTTCCATTTCAAATTCAGATCGTTTCATACTTACACCAAATCAAATCATTTCTTTTTCCATTTCAAATTCAGATCGTTTCATACTTACACCAAATCAAATCGTTTTTTTTTCCATTTCAAATTCAGATCGTTTCAGTTTCATTTCAAATTAGATCGTTTCATAGTTTCCAAATTTCTTCAAAAACAATTCAATTCTCAATTCAAATCAATTTCAAATGACTACTCGTGAAGCACTGTCTCTGGGTACTGATACAAGACCACCAGTTCTTTATCGTGGTAATTATGGACTTTGGAAGAAAAGGTTCATGGATTACATTGAACGTCAGACAAATGGTCACATGCTTAAGGACTCAATCATCAATGGACTTGCTATGCATCGTCATCCGACTACCCGTACCATTTTGACTCCTGATCTTTTAAACGCTGAACAAAGAGATCGTACTGCTGCTGACAACAGAGCTAGGTCATGCTTGTACCAAGCACTTCCTGATGAGATTTATGGCTCAGTTGAATCTTACGACACAGCAAAGGAGATTTGGGATGAAGTTGCTAGGCAAATGGAAGGTTCTGATGTAACATCAACAATTCGACTGACTAATGTCTTAACCGAATTTGACAATTTTCAGAAATCTCCAAATGAATCTCTTGAGTCCGTCTACTATCGATTTTGCAATGTGATCAATGAACTGAGAAAGAACAAGGTCAAGAAAGATGAGATCGAGTTGAACATCAAGTTTATCAAAGCACTTGGTTCCGAATGGGAAGAATATGGAACCCAAATCAAGCAACATCAAGATCTGACCAAATTCACCATTCATACTCTTTATGAATCTTTCAAGTTGAATGAGAGCAAAGTTCTAAGCAAAAATTCATTCAACAAAGTGCCAGAAGTTGTATCTACTGATCCTTTGGCATTGGTTGTTGAACGAAAGGTTTCTGAGGCTCTTAAAAGACAAATGACTATTGTTTCTTCATCTGATGAGGAAGGAGAAGATTACTTGGCTCCAAGAGATGGTGTTCCTGATGAATTCTACCAAGCTCTTGCCGCTGTTACCAAGCATTTCAAGAAGAAATATTTCAAAGCGAGGCCAAATAACAACAATCTTCGAACTTCATCAACAAGTGCATTTCCAAAGAAGGAACAATATCATCACAAGAGTTTTGAACAAGGTGAAACAACTGTCTCCATGCAAAGAGACAAGAAAGCAGATAATGAGAAACAAATCATGGAGAAAGAGAAGAAATCTGACAAAAAGTGTTACAACTATGGATTTCCTGGTCATTTTGTTGTGGATTGCAAACTGCCTCAAAAAAAGGATTATGCATACTACAAGCAGAAGATGCTTCTAGCAAAGCAAGTTGAAGCCAGTCAAGCCTTGATTGTTGAAGATGACAAGTGGCTCTTGCTTACTGATGATGAAGATGAAGATCTGTCTGCCAATGTATGTTCTATGGCAAGGTTAAGCAAAGAAAAGATGCTGGAGGCTGACAACACTGATGAGGAATATCCCGATGATGAGGAATATCCCGATGATGAGGTAAATCTTGACTCTACTTTTTCATCAATTAAAGATAAAGAGTCTTATAGAATTGCCCTATCAAACCTGACAAATCATTACACTTCTTTAGCCAACAAAAACAAGAAATTGAAAAATAGCATTGTATTTTCAAAAAGGGAATACACAAAACTTCTTGAAGAAAACTCTAAACTTCTTTTTGAGTATGATGCTATGAAACAAGAATTTCAAAACTATAAAGAAAAAATGTTGGTCAAAGAATGTGAAATGAATGCGTCTCCTGACTCTAAGTTATTGAAAAAGTGTCATAATTTAGAAAAGATCATACTTGATCTTGAAAAGGCCAATCAAGATCTTGAAGTTCAAAAGACCAATGAATGGCTTCCTGCAAATGCGAGACAAATGGATATTGATATTCTGAATAAAAAGCTTCAAGAAGCTACACCAAAAACAATTGAACTTGAAAGAAAAGTTTCTGATTTAAATCATAACTGTTTTTTAAAAGGCATTGAGATTGAAAATCTTGGAAAACAAATTGAGGAACATAAAAAGAATATACTTTTCTATCAAGAAAAGTTGTACAAAGTTGAACAAAACCCTCTTTTGGATTTCACTGCCTATTTCAATAAGTCAAAGATTGATAGATCATAACTTCTTCTTGGGTTGGGATTTGAGAATATCACTCCATTGCAAAAAGCCAAAGAAAAGATTGAACCCTTGTATGATGAGAAGTTTTTGAGACTTGGTATGGTTCAACAATTCATACGTCCATTGGATAATGAATTTGAGACTGATGAAGTTGAGAAAATTCAAAACAATAAATTTTTGGTTAACTATGATGCCATTAACACTTCTTACGAAATGAAAAAGTCTTCAATTTTTGAATTGGAAGAGATTGCATCTAATATTCAAAACCAAGAATCTGTCGTTTCCCCACCTAAACCAACTAAAGTGTATGTTCCATCCACAATTTTGGAAAAACAAATAGAAGGTTTACAACAAAAGGTGGAATCTCAACAAAACCTTATCAATAATCTAAAGTCTCAAAGTCCGAATTCAAAAAATGAATCAATTGTTGTTGATATCAAGAAAGTTTGTGTGAATGTTTCTACACAAACTGATTTCAGTCTGTTAGTAGACCATTCAACTCAGACTACTTGTGTTTCATCTAGTTGTTCCTCCACCCAAACCTTGACTGATTCTTTTGAGTATTCATGTCGAAATACTGCTACTGAAATAGCTGATGATTATGTGCAATCTGATTTATCGAATGACGAACTTGCGCATAGTTTAGTTTTGATATGGTACTACGTTAGGTTTTTCACTTATGAGTTTCCTAAAGAATTAGTTGTTCACCCTAAGCCTTGTGGTAGTATAGGTGTTGATACTTCTACTCAATTTTCTTGTGAAACCAAAGAAGCGTCAGTTCAAGTTGATTTTATTCCTGAGACAACCAATAGTGTGAAGTTGAAAAACAAAACTCCTAATTTTTCAAAATTCTCTCCGGTTTCACCATTCAACAAATCTGATTTTGATAAATTCATGGAGGGAGAATATGTTTTTGATTCTGAAACTGAGAAAAAGATTGAATCTACCAAAATCAAAGTTGAATCAAAAGAGGAATCTCCAAAATCGTTTTTCAAAGCTCCAACTTCATATTATTTAAAGAAACAGGTTACTTCCAAACCCATCAAGACTGAACCAAAGACTGTCACCAAACCAAGAATAAATAAGTTAAAAACAAAGTGTCCTACCCCAGAAAAGCATGTCAAAACCAAGCAAGATGAGACCAATCCCAAAATAAAATACAACAAAGTGAAACTTCTGGAAATCAATTCAAATGTTTCTTTGTCTAGCCCTCATTCTAGTTCAAACTCTAAAGTGTCTAAGTCTAGCTCAGTTTTGCTAACTAGGGATGCTTCAAATGGTGCAACTAGGTATAGGGATAGATATGGCTGGTTTTCTCATGATAAACCTAAGAAACAAGAAGTTTCTGCACCTCTAAAAGAGTCTAAAAAGATAAAAGTGCTTCAAAACATTCATTCTAATCTTCTTAATACCAATCCAACAGGTGGAAAGAGCTTAATTAGTGAGACTAGATGGGTAGCTAAGTCATTAGTACCTAAGTTCACTAATGTTAATAAAAAGAAGAAAAGGCGAAGAAGAAAAGATGGTAGAAAGAAGAAGCATGTTTTTGCATCAAACAATTTATCTTTTAAGTCCTCTGTGTTAAACAATGTTAATGGTGCCAAGGCTAAGCCTTGTGATGTTGTAAACAATTTTAATTCTTGTTCTTATATGCATGGTTTGAATGTTGGTAAACATGTTACTTTTGATTCATGCATTAATATTCGATTGTTTAATCCAAATGTGCTTGTTGATAATGTGCTTGTTAACAAGTATGTTGATTCGAAAGCATGTTTGTATGCATTTCCTAAGTTATACCCCCTGCCTGTATTAACTAACCACAAAGGACCCGTCTTTAAGTGGGTACCTAAAGTCGGTTAAATTTTGTTTGGATACTCGATTCCGGGTGTTCAAAACACATGACTGGCAATAAATCATTGCTCAAGAATTTTGTTGAAAGATTCATGGGAACTGTGCGTTTCGGAAACAACAATTTTGCTCCAATTCTAGGTTATGGAGAGATTGAAAGAAACGGAATTGTCATTAAGAAAGTTCATTATGTTGAAGGCCTGAGTCATAACTTGTTCAGTGTTGGACAGTTCTGTGACAACAATCTTCAAGTTCTTTTTCGACAATCTCTGTGCAAAGTCCAAACTCTAGATGGAGTGGATATCCTATGCGGAGCTCGTGAAGACAATCTTTTCACAGTTAATCTTGATGATGACCAACCAACTGATAATATCTGTCTTGTTTCTAAAGCTACATCAAAAAATTCTTGGTTGTGGCACAGAAGGCTTTCTCACTTGAATTATCAAACCATCAATGCATTAGTCAACAAACAACTTGTTGAAGGCTTGCCTGACTACAAATATGAAAGTGAGCATGTCTGTCCTTCTTGTGCAGTTGGGAAGATCAAGAGAACTTCTCATAAACCAAAGAAAATTCCACACACTTTGACACCTCTTCATTTGATTCACATGGATCTTTGTGGGCCTATGAAAGTACAAAGTAGAAACGGGAAGAGATATATTCTGTTTATCATTGATGATTATTCTAGATACACTTGGGTCAAGTTTCTTGCTTCAAAAGATGAAACAACTCAAATACTGATCGATTTCATCACTTCCACTCAAGTGAATCTTCAACTTCCAGTCCATTATATCCGTTTAGATAACGGTACTGAGTTCAAAAATGCCATCTTCAATGAATTTTGCAAATCAAAAGGCATTTCTCACCAATTCTCTGCTGTTCGTACCCCACAACAAAATGGTGTTGTTGAAAGGAGAAACCGTACGCTGGTGGAAGCAGCAAGAACAATGCTTGCTTATTCCACGTTACCATCAAACATGTGGGCTGAAGCTGTTGACACTGCATGTCATACTCAAAATCGGTCCATCATTAATCAGCGTCATGAGAAGACTCCTTATGAGGTTATTAACAAACGCAAACCCAACATCAATTACTTCCATATTTTTGGGTGTGTCTGTTATACCTTGAATGATCGGGAAAATGTTGGAAAGTTTGAAAGGAAAGGTGACGAAGGTTACTTTGTTGGTTACTCAAAGACATCGATTGCATATCGCATCTTCAATCGTCGAACAAACACGATTCAAGAAACCATGAATGTTTGGTTTGACGAGATGTCAGGCATGATATTTGAACAAGAAAGTTTGCTACCAACAATCAGTGATCTAAGTACTTCAAGTGCTTCCTCAAGGACGTCTACCTTAGCTTCAAAATTCAAGAAATATCCAACTCCAACAAGTGAAGAGCTAGATATTCTTTTTGAAGAATTCTACAATTCAAAACCGATTCAAGAAAAGGAACCTCAAGTCATCATTGAACCAATTCCGAACAATGACCCCATTCAAACAAATGAATCAGTTCCAGACAACAATCATGAATCATCTTCAAATTCTACAGAGCAAGAAGAATCATCTTCAAGTGATATTTATTCTCAAAAGAATGATCAAGAACAACCTTCTCAAATCACCCAAACAACAAATCCATCATATACTCCAAATGTGTATATACCACTGGATTTTGATCATCCAAATTTTGAGGAAAGACTTCTTCCAAGCTATGATTCCATTGCTCAACAGAACTCTGGATTTAATGATGATAATGTTGACCTTCATCAACAAAATCCTCTTCCTCATGACAACAAGTGGTCACGTATGTGTGCAAGGATCATCCTGCAGAACAAATCATCGGAGATCCACAAGCTGGTGTTTCTACTCGTACTACAGTCAATGAGTTTTCTTGTTGCACTTTCACTGAGTAACATTGAACCCAAAACCGTCTCTGAAGCTCTTTGTGATCCAGAGTGGGTTAAAGCAATGCAAGATGAATTAGCTCAGTTTGAAAGACTGAAAGTATGGAGATTGGTTCCAAATCCAAGAACAGAAGAACCAATTCGCACCTAGTGGATTTTCAAGAACAAGAAGGATGAAAATGGAGTTGTAGTAAGGAACAAAGCTAGATTGGTTGCAAAGGGTTACTGCGAACAACCTGGTGTGGATTTCGATGAAACTTTCGCTCCTGTTGCAAGAATGGAGGCCATTCGTATATTCTTAGCCTATGCCGCATTCAGAAACTTCACAGTGTTTCAAATGGATGTGAAAACAACATTCTTGAATGGAGAACTCAAAGAAGAAGTTTACGTGGAGCAACCTGAAGGTTTTGTTGATCCTAAGAAGCCAAACCATGTCTACAGGTTAGACAAGGCTCTCTATGGTTTGAAGCAGGCACCCCGAGCATGGTATGATTCCTTATCTACTTTCTTATTCAAAGGAGGCTTTACCAAAGGTACTATTGACCCTACCCTATTTATTCGTAAGCAAGGTAAACATGTTTTACTTGTCCAAATATATGTTGATGACATTATTTTTGGGTCAACCAGTCAAACTTTTTGCCGAAATTTTTCATCTCTAATGGTCAATCATTTTGAAATGAGCATGATTGGGGAAATGAATTACTTTTTGGGTCTACAAATCAAACAAATACCAACTGGTATTTTTATATCACAAGGTAAGTACATAAAAGATATGTTGAAAAAGTTTGAAATGACTAACTGTTCTTCAATTTCAACCCCAATGGCTGCTCGTACAAACATAAATGCTGATAAAAATGGGAAACCATTTGACCAAAAGAGGTATAGAAGCATGATTGGTTCGTTGTTGTATCTTACAGCATCTCGCCCAGATATAATTTTTTGCAACATGTATGTGTGCTAGGTATCAAGCCGCTCCAAATGATTTACATTACCAAGCTGTGAAACGAATTTTTCGTTATCTGAAGGGTACACCCAATCTTGGTCTCTGGTATCCAAGGGATACTGGATTCAATTTAACTGCCTATTCAGATGCAGATCATGCAGGTTGTAAGCTTGATCGCAAAAGCACATCTGGTACTTTACAATTCTTAGGGGATAAGATTGTAAGTTGGTCATCCAAGAAGCAAAATTGCGTATCACTGTCAACAGCAGAAGCTGAATATGTAGCTGCTGCTAGTTGTTGTGCTCAAGTGTTATGGATGAAAACACAACTTACCGACTATGGTCTGAAATATGATCGTGTCCCTATCTATTGTGATTCTCAAAGTGCCATTGCAATTGCCGTCAACTCAGTCAACCACTCACGTTCAAAACACATTGATGTAAGATATCATTTTCTCAAAGATCATGTTGAGAAAGGTGACATCGAACTCTATTTCGTGGGAACTGACCACCAACTCGCTGATTTGTTAACAAAACACTGGACGAAAAGAGGTTTAATTTCTTAATCTCTAAACTTGGTATGCTAAATCTTGATCCTTGATTCACTTTACCATGGAAGGAATTCTTGATTCATTTTTCAAAATATTAAAAATTGAAAAACCAAAAATCAAATACAAAAATAAAAATTTTGAAAAATAACAAAAAGATTTTCTTAATTTTCTTTTATTTCAAAGTGGCTTGCGTATGTTCAGTATGCAACTCGTTCTTCATTGACCTATTTATTTTAAAATGGCTTATGCACACTCAGTGTATAACCCGTGCTTATTTGTCTTATTTATTTCAAAATGGCTTGCATATACTCTGTATGCAACCAAGTCTTAAACAGAAAAATTATTTATGTTTCAAAGTTGGAATTAATTCATGTTGTTATACATATAAATTGATATAAGATAACGTGGAATTGAACGCCTTTGTGTACTTCCAAGTAGTCTTATATGAATGTATATGTATAATACAAGATGTTAATTGCAATTTTGTTACACCTATTTCAAAAACTCTCAATTGTTGATATGAGAAACAAAGGATTGAATGCCTTTGTGTACTCCTGAGGTATCTCATCTTGAACAATTGATTGAGTTCATTTTTCATAAAACCTGATTTGATTTCACACAAATCATTTTTGCTCCACCTTTTCTATGAAAATCTTTTTGATCTATCTTTGCATAGATAAAGGGGGAGTTTGTGATTTCAAATCTCTTTCAAACTTAAATGTGTTGTTTAAACATTTTTTTTACATTTAATGTTTTTTTTTCCGAAACATTTGCTTCAAAGGAAGTTCGGTGTTTAGTTTGCACATGAGCGACTAGGTTTTTCTCAAAAATATACTCCATGAATTTCATCATTGCCGATGAGTTCTAACCCCCGGAGTATTCACTTCTTTCATTAGATGGTAAGGGTATTTTGAGAGATGATGAATTAGTGCAACTAAGTTGGAGGGAGTAAAGTCGAAAAGTGAGAGGTTATGGTGATAATGTTGTGAGAAAAAGGTTAAAAGAATTGATACCCTTTCCTAAAATGCTCAAATCGCCGGGTAAAACACATTTCTATCGGATATCATTTGTTGATATCTCGGTATTGAAGAGGCCTTCATGGACCCAATGAAGCATTGCACATCTTTACCTAACCACTCAAGTGTTTCTTAACAAATGCTTGTTTTACTTCTCACGGAGATTTTCTAATTTCTATTAACTCTTCATTTGGAAGATGTTGATATTGAAAAAGGGTGACACTCTGCTCCATTACTCGACTTCATTTGATCACTATGTGTCTAGAGCTTTCATAATTGATCATTAATTTGATCGTTATTCATTCCTTAGGACACATTTGCGTCATATCTTTGTGATATACATGCTTATTTTTGTGATATAGCCGGAACATTTGTAGTGATATCTTAGAAGATATTTCACGATGATCAAATGGAAATCCTACCATTGCTAACATCATTTCCAGCTTTGAACGTAGGTCTCATAATTGCATTTTTGTAATTATTGAGTTAACAAGAAGTCTATTGTGACCTTGGATTTTTCATAAAAGTCTTTAAGGATAGTAGAACATGGTTATCAAACGCCTAGGTGACACTGACCATGGTTTACATTCTTTAAAGCATTCTTGAGGTTGGAAAGCCAAAAGACCAAACTATGTTAGAGGTTTGCTTTGTGCATGTCTCAATGATACATAGGAAATCCGATAAATGATAATACATTTCCTTCGGTCATTTCATTAATCCTTTCGATTTTTGAATACAAACGGATCATTCTTATCCGGTTTCTTTTCTCATCACCCGAACATAGAAAACACCAACACCATGATACAACGGTTATCCAAACAACTTCAATCTTACATTTTAGTCATCCATAGGAACAATTGGGTTGGATTATGTGATTAGATTAATGTTTTGTTTATTGATAAATTTTCATGTGTATAATGTCTAAATTTTAGTCATGATTATTTCTTCTAAATATTCAAATCAATCAATGTTTGCATAATGACATTGGTTTCCAACCTTGTCATTATGACGGGGAGAAAATAATATGATTGAATGATTGATAAGGACAAGGAGAAAAGTTTGTGTTTGGTTGTTTTAATTGATTGCTTTCAGAGATACTATCATTCAGCTTCAAAAATCAAAGAGACTGTGATTACTCATGGATTAATGAGGAGTATGATTACTTCATAAGAGACTTTCCAAAACCTTTTTGAAATGTTTACTCTCAAAAGTATTCAAGACGATGTGACAAAGATCAAAGATTCGAGACAAAGAAGAAAAGCTTCAAAAAGAGTCTTCGTCAAATTAAAGATCTTCACGCCATACAACAAACACTTTATCTAAAGCTACATTGCACACATCAAGGGGGAGAGTACATATTTCTGAAAATTCATTCCAAGATTTCAAAGAAATGACTTCAAGATTCGAAGATTGAAGAATTCAAGACAAGTTCATACCTTCCGCACCTCAAAAGACAACTCTGATTCATGAGTCAACAATCTTCAAAGATTCAAGACATACACACACTCATCATTCTCTGTTCTATAATAACATTGAGAAACAACAGATGATTTAACTTCAAGAAGTCCAAAACCAATACTGAATCAAGTTCTCCAAAGACAATGAGAAAGCTTTGAAGACTTGTTTCAACTTACCAATTGTCTTCATCACCGGGCTCATCAAATTCATTCCTACAAGACAAACCAACACGTACTTCAGACCTTACAATATATCACTAAGGGGGAGAATGTTAGAAATCCAAAAATAGTGATACATTGTAATTTAAGTTATGGACTTACTTGTAGTTAAGACATGAGTTGATGATTTCTAAGGTTGAGGGGCTAGTTGTGATAATTAGCATAGTTGGTTGGTTTAGACTATAAATAGCCTTCAATTCCTTAGAAATCATAACTTTGATAGATTAACAACACATTATTCATACAATTACTCCTGAATATCACACTCTTGATTCCAATTATCTCTCAATACACACACAAACACCAAGAACACACACACTAACCAAACACCATTATTGAAGTGAATTCAGTTGAAAAATCGTGTTGAGTACAACTAGATTTCTTTAAAGTCTTCAAAACATGAACTTCAAAGTCATTCGTTAAACAAAAGTCTTGTGCTATTCGCATGAATTCTCACTTGTAAACAATGAGCGAGAATGTTGCGATAGCGCCTCTCTTCAACTCTCAAAAATTCCACTGCTGAACAAGGTGTATTCAAAAGTCTTCTCTGATCACCTCTTGACAAGTTGACAACCTACATCGGATCATACATGTGTAGTAACATTTGTTTCTTTGAATCATCAACAAACATTTGTGCTTCGCCTGACTTGATATCTATCTGCCAAAATGTCATCGTCGTCAGCATATCTTGATCCCATCTTAAAGTGGGAACCTTCTTAACACATTTAAGCCTTCGCTGTTTAAAACGATATGTGCCATTTTGATTCTTAATCTTCTTCAAAGGTGTTGGCTTAATCAACCTCTCTTCTGGCTTCAGACCTCTATCACTGAAATTTCTAATTCTTTCATCTTTGAATCTATTCCAGTAGAAAGCTGCAAATCCATTGCTCTGAAGATTAACAAACATTCGTCTTCCCAAATCTATCATATCAGAATCACTGAGAAAGTGGAAGTGTCTTTGACTCATCGACATGTATTGACATCCTTCTTTTCTCTTGATAATAAATAGTTTGATTCTGTGATCATAGAACCAACTTTGTATCACTGAGAAGTACTTGGATGCATCCTTGTCTGAGATTAACTCCCAATACATTAACGGTTTCAAAATTCCACCCAGATGAAAACCAGCACGAGTTACAATCACTGGAACCCTTCTATCAATAATAAATTCAAGGTCTTGCTGCACCGGAGGTATATAGAATCTTCTAATATCAATCTCTCGTGTAGCATCAATATTCCAATATAACTAAAAAATATAGTCATGTTCTTCATCGATTATGTTTGCAGATACAACAAATCTCAAACTTGCTGTGTTCCTAGGTTCATCTGGACTATGTCTGATTTGATTAAGATTGAGATGTTCTACTTCAGCTATCGGTTCAACTTGAATGACTTCATCTTCATTAAAGATGCGATCAAAGTCATAAGGTATATCAAGTAACCTTTTTCTATCAGCTTCTGAAGTAGTCATAAGGTATATCAAGTAACCTTCTTCATATCTTCACCATTGACACTGTCAAAGTCATCTTCAACATCAAGATTGTCTAATGCACCTATCTTTTGAAGCTTATCTGCAATTCAAACAATTCACATATAAAAAGATAAAGAACATAAATTCATAAGTCAAGACATAATATAATAGTATAAATACATAAACGAAATTAAAATAAATAATACTATATCATAAATATAATGCAACATTTACATTAATATTTATCTTATAATGTTTATCTATTTTAATTTACAACAATAATATTATATCATAAATATAATGTAACAATTACATTCATATTTATCTTATAATCATTACAAAAATCATTAGCACTAAGGTTCATAATCTGAATCTGAATCCGAATCTGACTTTGACGATGACGATGTATGAGTTAACCCTGACCGTTCTTTCATTTGATCCCTAAGTGATCCTGGATCATAATAATCATCATAATCCATAATATCTGCTCTAGCTCTCATATGAGCCTGTGGATCATATCCCAATCTCTTTTCTAGTCTATGCACAATTAATGGGTGCAAATCTGACTCTGTAGAAACATTGGTAGTAGAATTGATCTTAGTTGACTCACTATCCTGAGTAGATTTTCCTTTGCTAAGATTTTCTTTATCACCATGATTATAAGGATTAGAATTGGAGTTACCTGAATTGGAATCTTCCTCATCATCATCATTGTTTGGATCATCAGGATCTGCATCTGCAGCAGCCATCACAACTTTACCTTTATCTTGAGTCCTAGAAGTACTAGCACCAGTTGTACAAGCAACCTCCGACTATGTTTGTCTTGGCAACTCCCCCTGAATATCTACAGTCTCTGTATCCATAGCAGCATCAGCATCTTGACCTTGACCTCTATTCTCTGGCTCACCAGCTGTTGGTTGTCCTTGGTTTAGACCTTGAGCTGTGTTGATGCACGTTGATGTGACAACAACAACTTAGATTTGATATGTCGTTTAGATTAAGACATTATGTTATTTTAAAAAAAAAAAAAATTTGGTCTTAGAAGTAAAAAGGCGGGAAATCTCGAGTAAAATTTAATTTCTTCTATGGACTTAGAAGTAGATTTTTACGCGAGATTCAAAATTTGGTAATGGTCGAAAAATTTTGGTCCATTTTCGCACATATTTGGCACCGTTTCGGCACAAAATTTCGACAATCATCAAATTTTTCCTACCATCTTAGATTCAATAATTTACATGAATACCAATGTTTCACGTAAAGGTGTTTTTCCCAGAAAATTTGGAGGGAAAATGGTGTACCCTGTTACCGGCGAGGAGTTTGCAGTTGTTATATGCTCTAGGCCATTCGGAACCTCATACAGGATAGGAGATACCTAAGACAGGCTGAAGTTCAAGATTTTTGCAGAGAAATGGGGAGGATAAAACTTTCAGTCCTCGGTATTTCTAAGCAAAAATATGCACTACTCGACATTCATTGAAGATCAAAGGTTATTCTGTTCATTCATTCAGTTTAACGGTTGATGGTGATTAAAGTATTATAATGTTCGAGTTTGAAGATCATCATGTTATTATTGGAGTATTATTAGAAGTTGATCTTTTTGATATAGCGGTTTGAACTGTTGAAGTGTTGGTGCAATGAAGCTGGTTACTTGTTGTTGAGTATTTGAAGATTGAATCTTATCTATATTCCAAGACATAGAGATGATATCAGGTGACTGAGAGGAGCAGTCACGAAGATAAAGATCTTTATGTATGGCAGCGTATACAACTGAAGAGGATATCTGATTAGAAAGGCTTCGGGTGATTGGTAGAGTTGTGAAGATACAAGACAGAGTCAGACACTTCTAGTTGAGACAGGATTCATGTTACTATAGTTTGTGATTCAAGCTACAGAGTTTCTTATTTTTTTGAGAGCTGATTGATTTGATGTTGATTGTTGGAAATTCAACTCCACCATTACATGCCAATTAAGCAAGATGAGCAGAGTCTCCGGCAATAAATCCTAGGGTGGAAGATTGCTGATGTTTAATTTGGAGGTGCTACTACTGAGGGGGAGAACTACAGCGAGAAGTGTTGGGTTGGTTAGTTTTCATGAAGATATAGAGATTTTGTAGGTTGAAGATTAGATTGCAGTTTCAGAAGATCGAGTCTCAACATTGAAGATCCGATATCTCAAGTTAAGGGGGAGGCTATTCATTTAGACTTTCTATAACTAATATCGGTTTGTGAAGAATTGATTGCACGGGCCAAGGGGGAGTTTGTTAGAGCACATAAAGTGCACAATTTGTTGTCCGATGCAATAATTCTAAAAGGCTGAGAAATTCGTACAATTATGCTTACGAAGTTTAAGTTCGTAAGAACTATTAACTTCGTACATATATGCCTTACGAAGATTAAGTTCGTAAGAACTATTAAGTTAGTAAGGCCCAGCCTGTTTGTACGAATTTGGCAGCCCAGTCCGTTTGTTCAGCCTATAAATATAAGTCTTAGGTCAAGAATTTAGGTTGATGATTTAGTTGCAACATAGAATCATTCACTAGGTTCTGGAGGTAGAGATCTATACCTCGAGATACCGCCCAAACTATCACGATTCGTCTCAATGATTGTAATCCGTAATCATTGTAGATATTTTTCATACGGATTCACCTTGTAATCATATGATTAATGATAGTATTTTCGTGTTTATCTCTTGTTCTTATTAACTTCATGTATGTTTATCATGATAATCATTAATTAACCCTAAAGACGATCATAGACGGATTCCGCACATCTATGATTGTATAGATCTCGTGTTAATCGATCCGGGAACGTGCTAAAACACGTTTTCCAACAAGCTGGATGTTGATCTTCATGATCATCGTTTCTTGTCTTCTTAGCAAGCTCATCATCCTTACAACCATCTTTATCTCCCCCTAGAGCTAAGAATTGGTCAAGTCTAGAACTAAGAGAATGCACAAGTGATGTCATTAAGTCCATCTCTTCTTGATGCTTGGCAGCTTGGAGCTTTAGCTGATTCTCCAAAGTTGTAACCCTTATCTCTAACATCTTCTTCTCTGAAAACAAACGACTCAGCTGCACGTGAACAGGAGCAACTGGACGTGACGTAGAAGCAACATCAGATGTAGAGGTATGAGGTGGCATCGTAGCATCAAATGAAGGCATATGAGCACTAAAAGTTCCCGTGGGAGGCATCTGAGGTCGTTTCAAAGGAGCCAACAGACGTCCCATAATAGTAGAAACAGGAACTGTAGCTTGAATAGGAGTAGAAGAAGGCCTAGGAGCAGCAACTGTCGGCTCTGGCTCTTGACGAACTGTAGACTCCGGAGCAGTAGGAATCGTAACAGTTGTAGCCTCAGTGACAACTTGTGCGCGAGAACCAATTCCTCTTATAATAATCTTTGGTCTCGACCTTCTCTCCCAACAACAACACTAACAGAAGTACTAGACACAGAAACAAGAACATCAATAACTGAAGCTCTTAAAGCAGCAACTGATGGAGTAGCTTGAGATCTCTCCATGGCAGTTTGATATGCAAATAACTCTCTATCAACTTCAGCCTCAGATCACTGAGAAGTTGGAAGTCTCTCCACAGCATCAACTCCTTTTCCTTGTCTTCTTCTTCGCTTCGCCAATCTTTTTGCCTCTTCTTCATCATCTCCTGAGTCATCACTAGCATTAACAGTAACTGGTAGCTCAGAAGGACCAATATCATCACCAACTGGAGTAGAGGTAGAAGTAGAAACTCTAGAAGTTGGTGGCACAAGATTTGCGGGATCATCAACATCTTGCATAAGAGCATCCATATCTGGATCATTCTCCAAATCTTCAGCATATAGAGGAACATCATTGAGTCCCTCAAACTGATCAGCTCGCTCTTCTTGAGGATCCTCTTGAGGATCATCAACGGGTTTTTCATCTTCCCAACCTTGTCTAGGGGCAACATAGTTAGGATCAATCAAATGTCCGAACAATGGTGGATTATCAACATTTACCGGAACATTTCTACCCGACAAGTGTTTCATACTCTCAACAAATGCCTTATAAGTAAGACGACCTAAATTGAACGTAGTACCGTCAAATGGCAAATCATCTGCGTAGTGCTAAATGATAATCTTTACAAATCTTGGAAACAAGAAGAATTTCTTGTCTGTACCAAATGACCTGAATTGCTTTTCAAAATTATAAAAAATGTACTGAGAGAAGCTGTACGGCTTGTTCATCTGAGAAGCGTTCTGGATATTCATCTGGTTATGTCTTGTACTCCGGTGACTAATGGACCTTAACAGAGAGTAGGAAAGCAACTTCCATTTGCCACGAAGATGATTTTTGAAGTAATGGTGAGTAATAGCACCAGTGTACCCCATACGACGTAGAGCACCGTCACAAAAAGCTTCTGGAAATTCAGTCGGATCTTGCTCTATATCAACATCACCTAACTGTAATATCGTCCGTAAGTCTCCAGCCGAGAACGAGAACGAACGTCCTACAACAGTAGTGCGAATGTACATATGATCACCCATCTGCACTGATCGGGCTGAGTTCCAAAACTCCCGAATGAGACTTATCATTAACGGAGGGTTCTCGGTCATGGCAAAACGAACGCGAGAACGTGCGAGATACTGTAGAACATCATGAAACTCTGGTGTGCACCCCGTCTGCGTAATGCTAAGATCGAGTGTAGCGTTGTGCTCCTTGACGAATACGCGAGCTCCTGCACCTTGTCCTGCCATACCTGCACAAAAACAGACAAAAACGACAAGAAAACAAAAAAGTTAGAAATTAAAAAACAAAAATTAGGGATTTTGTCCCGTCTGCTTCATGATGACGTCATAACGAGGAAGATCCTCTTCGTGTGACGTCAGTACGAGCTTCAAACAAAACCCATGAACACCAGGCAAAAACATTTCCATTCAATGATTTAATCATTTAAAATCATCAACATGGACTTGTTTATGATTCGTGTATGCCTAAAAATCAAAACAAATTCGATTTAGATGAACACGAAGTGGATGTTCTTCGTGTTCTTCATCTGCTTCGTGTGAATAGTAAACGAGCCATACATTCTTCGATTAGTCTTGATTTTAAACATGTTAATGTGAACTTTTGTTAGATTTAAAGTGTACAAACATATATTAATCCAATTTTAAGTTCAATTTTAGTCCAAATCATCAAAAATCAAAGATTCAATCCTTAGTTCATTCGTGGTACCTCTTCACGTGAAGAACAAGTCACAAATTGGGCAGCATAACGACTTGTAATCGATGAATTTCAAAGTTAAAACATCAATAATCTATCCTAGATCATGAATTTACCAACAAATCTGGATAAGAAACGGAAAAGGGGAATGAAATCGATCGAATAGAGAGAACGAATTAATAGTGGCACGAAGGAGGTAGTTCGTGTGGATTACTTAGGCTTAATTTTCGGATAAAAGTAATTAATTTAGGTTAAACCCGTATTTATATTCGAATCTCGTGGGCCGGGCCGAAGAACCATCTTCGTGGGCTTTGTGATGACGTCAGCGCGAGACATGCTGACGTCAGCACGAGACATGCTGACGTCAGCACGAGGTGATTCGAATTTTTCAGATTAAAATACACACATGCTTCATTCCTTAGCCAAATTTTGTGAATTTTCCAGAAAACTTATCATAGAAAAATTACAAAATTTCAGAATACATAAACCTGCAGTTGCTCGTTACCAAAAACTTGTATCTGCTCGAATATGTACTCGTAAATCATCCGTACTAAGTTGACATAAAATCGATCATTTCTTTATTGATGTTTAACTCAAAACATATTATCATATCAACAAATGCAAACTTACATCAAAACATATTTAATGTATAATGCATTACAATACATCAAATTATCATATCAACAACCTATCACATTACATCTTAGGTTGTGATCTTGATAATACAATTATAACCTATCACACTAAGTCTTAGGTTATTAAATACAAGGCTATCCATCCTTGTAGCACGTTTCGTGCATAGATTGTTGTCCGTCTCAATACATATAAAATGAAATCTGCAACCTACACACTTAACAAACTTTATCAATGCATCAAGATTAACAAAAATTATAAATATGCAAAACAATCAAAATCTTAACCTATCGATCAAAAATCTAAGTCAAGTCCAATCTTTGTCAAGCATACTTATCAACCAAAAACAATTGAAATCTCAAAAATTTACTTGAAACATATTCAAAAATATTTTGACTTTTCAATTGTCAAAAAATCATTTCATTTTCTAACCTTAAACAACTTATGTCTATATTAGAAAATCCATTTTTTAAAGACTATACCGTAAGCAACAAGACTTATATAATTCACTAAGAATCATAACTTTTTTTGCTTATCAAATCTCTCGTGCAATAAGGACTAGTTTGACATACAAACTGACACTTATAAAAAATAAAAATTAAAAATAAAAACTAAAACAAAAATAGAAATAAGAATAAAATTAAAAATAAAAACTAAACTACTTTATTTTTTACAAGAAATTCTAAGTTTCTGCAGATTAGATCAGATTAGCATTTACATAAGTCTGCAAGTGAGAAATAATTCTCTTATTATTAGTTATGAACAGTGATTCAACCACGATTACTGTTGATGCACGTTGATGTGACAACAACAACTTAGATTTGATATGTCATTTAGATTAAGACATTATGTTATTTTATGTCGTATCTATATATGTAATTGATAGATTATGGACTTTATGCTTTGGTAATGATCGATTACATGTTTTGGTGTTATATATATGTGTTATGTATGATGTTTGTTGTGTGTTATGCAAGTACAAACATAATATGTGTTAGGATTCCTTGTAGATGAAACACTAAGGAATATAACTAAGTCTTATATCTAACGAAGATAAGGTATATCTTCGTTAGAGGCAAACGAAGATAAACTTCGTTTGGTACAAACGAAGATTAACTTCGTTACATGGGCTGGGCAGCTAAGTTCGTAAGAACAAAGCCCAGCAAGCCCAGTTCGATCTGAAACATATATATACGAATGAATACCCTAAAGAGATTACATTCGACATACACGTACTCCAGACCACTAAGTTCGTTCTATAGTTTATAGAAACGAATATAGCATCATACTGCTGATTATTTACTTAATAATTAGCGATATACACGTTAACTAATCAAACTAGTTATCTCGTGAGGATTCCGCACTCACGACATAATAATAGACGATCTCGAGAGCGATCTGTAGCTATCGAGGGACTCACAAGTGGTATCAGAGCCAATCGATATCTTAGCAAAGGTTCGAGATCGTTTGTTTGATTATTTTCTCTAACAACACCTCCCGATACCCTAACTGTCCCTAAGTTCGTTTTCTCAAACGAATTTAGCAAACGAACTTAACCTCATCTTCGTTTCCATCTCTTCAGACGTATTTAGCTTTACTTTCGTTAAGTTCCTACAAACGAATTTAAAGTTAAATTTGTTTATTCTCACCTTACGAATTTAGCCTTATTTTCGTTCAACTTCTTCAAACGAAGTTAGATCTATCTTCGTTTCTTTCCTGTAAACGAAGTTAATCCTATCTTCGTTTCTTTCCTTCAAACGAACTTAACTCTATCTTCGTTCAGTTGCAGCAAACGAATTTGAACAATGGCTTCCTCGTCAACAAACACTGCTGTTGCACAATACCTGAATTCTCTTGTCTATCATGATCATCTCGTTGGACGTACTAATTCTCCACCAAAGTTAGTTTCATTGGCTGACTTCTGGGCGTGGAGAGGCAGATTTGAAGATTATATTCAACGAGAAGATTTGAACATGTGGATAATGATCACTGAAGGATATGAATGGCCAACTCTTACTGTAAACAGTGTTACAACTAATTACAAGGTAGGAGAGTTAAAAGGCGAAGAAAAATCTTTGTATGCTGTTGAAGTTAAGGCTCTTTCTACTCTTCGGATGTGCATTCCTCAAGAATTAGTGCACCTGTTTCCTAAACAGGAGTACAAGACTTCAAAGCAATTGTTTGATGCTATTGAAGCTCACTGTGAAGGTGATCCATTATTGAAGCAAAATAGAATTAAGATGCTTAAGAAACAATTTGATTGCTTTAATGCTACCAAAAACGAATTAGTTGAGGATCTTATCTTGAGATTTCAACATCTTCTTGCTGAGCTAGCCTATTTTGATCTTAAGTATACTCCTACTGAGATAGTGGATAAATTCTTGGATGGTTTGCCGAAAGCTTATAAAGAGTTTCATCATGGATTGCAAGAAAGAGCTGATTATGCATCTCTTCGTATAGATGGTGTTATATCCACATTAAGAAATAGAGAAATGAAGGATAAGGTGAAGGATCTCCAAGACAACTTCACACAAGATCCATCTCTCTATCATGCCACTATGAAAAATCCTACAGCTGATGTTAATGCATTCTTTTCTGGGGTTGGTACTTCTGGCACGAAAGAAAGTTCTAATTGTGTTATGGATGGAGATGATTCTGCTGGTTTCATGGCTTCTGATGCTGGTTACAAGGCTCGAAAGACTAATGAGAATGCAAAGCCAGGAAATATGACGTTTGGTAACATTTCATCTACTTCTGCTGGTTACAAGTCTATGCCCATGGATATGAAATCTGCTGAGGGAAGGATGCATGTCTTTGCCGCAATGTGTGCTGCACATGAAGCTTTTGTTGCAGGAAGGATCACAGATCCAGCACTCATTGATGAAGATGATGACCAAATAGATCCAGATGATGTCGAAGAAATGGATCTGAAATGGAATTTGGCGATGCTCACCAGGAGAGTGCAACGGTTTATGCAACGAACAGGTAGACAGCTTATTGGGGGTACTCAGGGCTTTGACAAGTCAAAGGTTAAGTGTTATAATTGCGATGGCTTTGGACATTTTGCCAAAGAATGTCAACGACCAAAGAGAGATCTCAATATTACCTTTACCCGTCAAGATAGAGGTGGTAATCGTCCTTTTAATCCGAATGCAAGTAGAGCTCTCTTATTGACTGATGATACTACTGGAAATGGCAATGACAAGGCTATCGTAGCTGCTCAACCTGATGGTTCTTATGTCTGGAATCTTCCACAGGATGAGACCAATAATGCTTATTTGGCCGAAATAGTTGATGATATGGCTCAGATGGTAGATTCTGTTGAGGATTTCTTGGACACCACAGTTTACCACAATGATGAGCATTTGTATGACAATGTTCAAAACTCGAACTTAGAATCTTCTGCTCAGGTATATTACACTGATTCAGAGTCTGATGAAGAGGTTGAGGTTGATGACACGAAAGATTATGGAGAGATGCACGCTGCTGAGAACAAAGACGATTCTGCTACTGAAAAGGTTGAAAAGACAATTGAAGAGCAGATGAAGGAATATGAAATTCCAGCAGGCATGAGTGTGGATGACTTTGTCGCTTATATGGCAGACTGCAAAGAAGCAAATCAACAGGTATCTTACTCTCTACATACTATTGTTCATGTTTGCAAAATTGTTAATCGCATGTTTGATGAAATTGAACAAAAGAATGAACTAATTAAGCGTTTAGAGTCTGTTGTTAATGCTGCTCATGAAGAAAGAGATAAGTTGATCAAAAAAGATTTAACTGTCACTGATAGAGAAAAATTTTTAAAGGATAGGATCAAATCTTTAGAGTCTGACATTAGTGCTATGAAAGACAAAGTAAAACATGCTGTGGCTGTAGAAAGAGTAGGTAGTGAAGCTTATGCATTGTTAGCTAAAAAATGTGCTACAATTGAGAAAGAACTAGCTGATGCTAGAATAGAAATAGTGGAATTACAAGCTAAGGTTGATTCTACTAGACATGATGAGGTTTTAATGCATATGAAAAAGTTTGAGGAACCTCCATCTAAGAGTTCTGACACTGCTAAGGTTTCTTACAATAGCATGCCTCCTCCTTTCAACAATAACTATACTCCTGTAGAACCCAATATTCCTGAAGTCCTACTTCAACCTAGTGTTGATGTTGGTAAATCGAAAGACTCGACTCTTAAGCCTAATTTGACTGAGGAGACAACAGAGTCTAAAGGAGTTTCTTCTCAACCTACCAAGGAAGATAAATCGAAAGGTGTCGTCCTAGATTCGTCCACTTCTTATGGTCAGAAAGACAGTATTACTCACTTTACACTTCGTAAGAGTAGTAGGGTCTACACTGAGTTAGAATTTCCGTTATCATCTAATGACCCTAAGAGGTTTGATAAAGTCTGGGATGTTGATATTAAGGATATGAAGCGATTAAGTCAGTTGCGTCAAACTCCTTTACCTAAGCAGTCTAGGGATAGCCAATCTGAAGATGAATTAGTTGTTAATGTCGAAGCAACCAAGGTTTTGAAGCATATCTTGATGCCTGCACGTAAGAAATCCCCAAGTAAGTCTAGGATATCACCGACCAAACGAGACCATGAGAATTCTAGACCAACAAGTAAGTCAGTGGACAATAGTGCATCTGTAAGTACCAATAATAAAGTAGATACAAAGAAAAAGACTAAGGTCCTCTCTTGTTTTGCTTGTCATGAAAAAGGTCATGTTTACAGTGTATGTCCTAATCGACCTCGGAGATCGGGTTCTCCTTCAAAGGTTTCCACCTCGGAAGGAAAAAGGGGGTTGGGTAATGATAAACAGGTTTATGAGACTAAAGTTCAATCTTCTACAAAACCGTTTACTATACCTCAACGACGTGAATCTCCACCAAAAGGTTCTTCCCCTAAGGGACAAAGATTCACTACCCCCAGTGGGAGTTCGAGTCGGTCACAAACATCTCCAAGTCGTAATTCATTTTATGACCGAATTCACTCAAGTGCTAGACCTTCTTTTGGCCCTCATTCCCCAAGACCTTCTCCGACAAAAGGTCAGAAGTCTTCTCCAGTGAGAAGAGAAGTTGAGAATCAAGTCACACCCACGGCTTCTAGCAATGGATGAGAAGGGACGACCCAAACCTATGAAGGTTTGGGTCCCCAATGAAAACTAGTATTTCTCATTTTATGTGCAGGGAGTTCCTAGGAAACCAATTCATTTGTGGTACCTTGACAGTGGATGCTCCAGGCACATGACAGGGGACAAGAAGCTCTTGTCCAATTATACTGGTATAAATGGGTCGTATGTTAGTTTTGATGGGTCCAAGGGCGGCAACATCACCGGTCAAGGAGATGTCGTCAATGGACAACTTACTCTCGAAAGAGTTAACTATGTGGAACAACTTACTCACAATCTAATGAGTGTCTCACAGATCTGTGATAAGGGCAACAATGTTCATTTCACAGAAAAGGAGGCATACATCTTGAAGCCGGGTTTTGTTATTCCAGAAGATTGGATTATGCTCAAAGCTCCTAGGAAGAGAGACATCTATGGCTTACTTTTAGGTGTTGATAATCCAAAGGAGCCCCTTTGTTTGTTGAGCAAGGCAATGAGTCTGAATCTCTCCTATGGCATCGTAGAATGGGACATATCAACTTTCGAAAGATGAATGAACTTATCAGTCTTGGGTTAGTTGACGGTGTGCCTGTTAAGAAGTTTGGGATGGAAGATAAGTGTGTACCGTGTTTGAAAGGAAAGCAACATAAGCATTCGCATAAATCCAAAGTACTCAACTCTATTTCCAAACCATTCGAATTACTTCATATGGATCTCTTTGGTCCTGTGAACAAAAGAAGCATTGGAGGGATGTCTTACTGTTTAGTGATCACTGATGATTACTCGAGGTACTCATGGGTATTCTTTCTGAAGACCAAGGATGAGACCGCCGAACGATTTATGGATTTTATCAAGCAAGTTGAGAACGTCCATGGAGTCAAAGTTAAGAGAATCAGGAGTGACAATGGTACTGAGTTCAAGAATAATACTATTACTGTATTTTGCTTGACCAAAGGAATTCAACATCAGTACAGTGCACCATATGAGCCACAACAGAATGGCGTGGCTGAACGGAAGAACAGGACATTGATTGAGACAGCCAGGACGATGCTTGCTGATTCAGGGCTTCCTATTACTTTCTGGGGAGAGGCAGTGAATACAGCTTGTCACATTCTGAATCGGGTTTTGATAGTTAAACGGTTTAAGAAAACTTGTTATGAACTGTTGCACAACAAAAAACCTAATTTGCAGAATGTTGAGCCTTTCGGTGTTCCTTGCACTTTTTTTAAAACTCTTCCTCAAGGGAAATTTGAACCTAAATCTGAGGAGGGTTTCTTTTTGGGTTATGTTCCAAGTACACCGATTAGGCGTGTGTACAATCAGAAGACTGGCAAAGTAGATCTTGGTACAAATGTCGTAATTGTCAGTCATAAACCTGCTGTACACCTTGGTCCTGCTAATAATTTTGATTATGATGGTGTCTTCACTTCTTTTTGTGGTCCTGTTTCATTTGCAGGTGTTCCAATGTGGAGGATGTCGTTACTCTCTATGATCCTCTGGATGGTGGACCGGTTTCTGGTTCTTCTTCTGTTTCCTCACCAATAGTTGAGCCTACTTCTGAATCTGGAGAATCTAGTGGGACAAAAGTAGCAGATTCTACCTTAGAGCCTGCTCCTATAGTTCCTACTGATCCTTGCATGTACCTCTACCTGATTCTCCTTTCTATGATACTGATGACACGGAAGGTGAAAATCAGGAGGAGCCTAAAACTCCAGATTATAAAACTCCAGAGCAACATGTGCAGACAAATTTGGGAGATGATCTTCAGTCGATAAGGTTCCTCAAACTAGGGTCAACAAGGATCATCCAGTCGAGCAAATCATTGGTGATGCTTCTGCCTCTGTTCGCACGAGGAATCAATCTAAGAAACTGTCGTGTATGTTGCTGAAGTTAAGGATACTGGGGAATTACTTGGTACTTGTATTATTGCTTTATCTCTCAGGTTGAGCCTAAAAATGTTGGAATGGCTCTTAAGGAACCGTCATGGGTTGAGGCGATGCAAGAAAATTGGCTCAGTTTCGAAAGCTTGAGGTATGGAAGTTAGTTGACTTACCTCCGGGTGAATCTCTTTTAACAACGCGTTGGGTTTTTCGTTGTAAACGATGACAGAGGTGTAGTCACTCGAAATAAGGCTCGATTGGTGGTTAGAGGATTTGAGCAACAAGAAGGCTTTGATTACGATGAGACATTTGCACCTGTAGCTAGACTTGAAGCTATTCGATTATTTCTGTGCTAGTTATAAAGGTATTAAGGTGTATCAGCTTGATGTAAAGAGTGCCTTCTTGTATGGAGACATTAAAGAAGAAGTGTATGTAGAACAACCTGCCGGGTTTGAGGATCCAGACTTTCCTAATAGAGTATATCGTCTCGATAAGGCTTTATATGGTTTACATTAGGCTCCTCGATCGTGGTATGAAAAATTGTCAACTTTGAAGGAAAGTGGTTTTACCAGAGGTTCTATAGACAACACGTTGTTATTAAATGGAAAGGGAAGGACTACTTGCTTGTACAGGTTTACGTCGATGACATCATTTTGGTTCATCTGATGACAAAATGTGCAAGGAATTTGAACAGAGCATGAAGGCTAAGTTTGAGATGAGTGCTATGGGGGAATTAACCTTCTTCCTTGGACTACAGGTGGATCAACTGAAGGATGGCTTCTTTATACATCAGACCAAGTATGTCAAAGATCTTCTTACTAGGTTTTGAATGTCTGATGCTAAGGATGCTGTTACTCCCATTAAGACTAATCATGGGTTGTGTCCTGATAAGCCTAATGATCCATCCGTCGATGCCACTCAATATCGAGCTATCATTGGATCCTTGATGTATCTGACAGCCTCACGTCCAGATATTACCTTTGCTGTTTCTATGTGTGCTAGATATCAGGCTAATCCGAAAGAGTCTCATTTGAAAGCTGCAAAAAGAATCCTTCGTTATGTGAAAGCCAAGCCTCGTCTAGGTCTTTGGTATCCCATGTATGGTTCTTTTGACTTCGTAGCTTATACTGATTCGGATTATGGTGGTGACAACTCGGATAGGAAATCAACGTCAGGTGGATGTCAGCTTTTAGGGGGAGAATTATATCGTGGCAGTGCAAAAAGCAGACATCTGTTGCACAGTCATCCTGTGAAGCAGAGTACATTGCTGCTGGATATTGCTGTTCTCAGGTGCTTTGGATACAGCAACAACTGCGCGATTATGGTATGAATATCTCCAATACTCCTATTTGTATTGATAATAATCTGCCATAGATATTACCAAGAATCCGAAAAACTTTAAAGTCACCAAGCACATAGATATAAAGTATCATTTCATACGTGACTGTTTTGAGAAAAAGCTTATTCATTTAGAAAAGGTTATTACTGATGATAATCTTGCTGATCTATACACTAAAGGTTTTGATGGACCTCGTCTTGAGTTGTTATTTCAACTAAATGGTATGAAGAATGCCGAGTAGTTTCTCTCAACTTAAAGTTATTTTTCGTGTCTTTGTAGTGTAAGTCGTACATAGATAGAGTCATAAAAATACAAAAAGAGGTCTTAGTATAAGTTTGTATATATTAGTGTCAGAAAATACAAAAAAAAACATTGAAAAATCGAAAATTCAAAAAATATGAATAAAGTAAGGTTACTGCGTTAAATGATGAGAAGTGACGATACTTTAGCTTTTAAGCCTGCTTAATCGTAATATAACTGATTAGTTCAGTGATTACAATTTGGGATATATCGGTAGACACAAAGTACCAAGGTTTCCTTCAATCTGAACTTAAACATACAATGTTCTTGTGGAAACATATCAGATATATGGCTGAGATTGCTTCCTTTTCAGTAATGAATTGATCTAGTCCTTAAATTTTGTGAAAGATCTAGCATTACTATAAGATTTGTTCAATGAATAGGCAAGAACCTCTACCAATCATGAGCATAAAAGTAAATGTGATATTGTTATGCAAATCAATGAATGCAAATTAAGGGGCTAATGTGGTCTTTGAGATTCAGACAAGTATGTCCTCGGGGTGTCTTTGTATACCTAGCCTACCTAAAGCTTACAACTTGGGATAGGTTGTCGGAAAGTTCGCTACATGGATCTCATAGAAAATCACGGGTTCCTTATAAATCATGAAATGCAGAAGCAATATGTGAAATCACAAGTAATTCAATTCAGTTATCCACAAAGTGTTCATGATTGGTTAAGGATGTTCCTGAATATATTGAATATTTTTATCTTAGTGCTTGTATCGATTACGAAAGTATATCTGAATGTGGGTTACATAAGTTCGCAAACTATCTAATGGCATATTAGGCTACTCGGGTTACATGGTGACTGTCCTTGGCCAGGGTATGTCGAAAGTGTCATAACTCAAAGAAACTGGACGTACCGAGTGTTTAAGAGGACAAACATACCGGTAATCGCTGTTGGGTCATGGTTCAAAACTTATATTAAGAGAATTATTTCTCACCCGCAGGCTTATGTAACATGCTAACCTGATCTAATCAGCTGTAATCATGCTTAATGTGAATAATGTATAAAGTCAATTAATTAGAATTTATATTAGTTTATTATTCTGCAATTTTTATTCTGTGTTATTTTTCTTTTTATTGAGTCAAAATAGTATTTTTATAAGTTCTTATTGCACGAGAGACCCCTATTCAAATTCTAAGTATATGTTCCTGAATTCTTCATGTGAATTTTAATGAGGTTGTGTGGTTTTTTTACAAAGAA